>NC_087259.1:10202500-10382500 GCF_037042905.1 Lytechinus pictus | reverse complement strand
TATAATATCTTGGCGGTAGTTTTGAGCCATACATATTCCTGCTCTGAAGAAAAACTTCATAATGAGAACCAGGAAATGGAATAGTCGTTTTATTATTACACGAACGGATAGAATTACTGCCAAAACGACGCATTTCAGGAAGGATTGAGTTTATCATCGTATCACATTACAAGACAGCTATCGAATGCAGTCAATTTTCTACTGGGCTAGCATTTCTTTCCCGCCAGAAGATATAACTAATTAGTTCTAGCCCGGTCCATGTTTTTTTTCCCTCGTCGCTAGGGTAACAATGAGTCGTCCCCCGAAATTATATACATTTATTTGATAATTATGCCACTTCACGTTGATACATGCGAAGTTCATTATGGATATGATTATATTGGTATATGGTTGTGGTTTTGTCTCGCTTGTACAAGCACTAAGACACCTCACTTCAAGCGGCGCCAAAATCAAAAGTATCTAGATTAAAACGTGTAAAGACCCCTATGAAACATTTGACACGAGGTTAATCAAGTATAACTGATGTTCGATCAAAATTAAAATCATAACGTAAACTGCTTTCAATTTTTTTCCGACGGGTCTGATAATAATAATGACAAATTTGGTTGTGATATATAGTAGTTGAGATGATTATAATTTTAAGAAACATAATTCTTTGAGATTTGAAATGTATCTTTGTTAGAATGCGTGTAGTTTTTTTTCTGTGGATTTATTCGAATCGAGCAATTATTCCTCGATTGTTTTTTTTCTGGAAGAAAAAAAAAGAAAATTTGAGATACTTTAAAAACAGTAAATCAATATCCGTAACACAAGATATATTCTAAGTTTTAGGGCTAGTTAAAAAACACTAGCAAACGGATAAATTGATTTATAATACGCCTATTTTAGATAACATACAACAGAAGAAAGATTAATTAGTTTTGGGGATATCAGATAGATTAATTAGTTTTGGGGATATCAGATAGATTAATTAGTTTTGGGGATATCAGATTAATTAGTTTTGGGGATATCAGATAACATAAAAGAAAAAAAAAGAGCATTTAGTTTGGTATACGCCTATCCGATAACATAAAACAAAATGGGCGGATATTTCTGGTCACGGACCGTGAGCGGGGAAAAAACATTAAAAACATGCAATCGTATTCAGATAACATAAAACATTACAAGGTGAGCTTATTTTTGTTCCAAAAAACAATCAGTTCACAAGAGGGGGTTGACATTTCAAATAAAATTGATATGAAATCTCAAAAGATTTATGGATTGTTTATCTATGATTTGAAATTTTGTCATGGTTTAGGTCCATTGCAAAAACTCCGGCGTTGATTTAACACCAGCCCGGTATCACTATCGGAAAACACAAGGGAAGTGTTGAATACAACACCAGTTAAGATTCGAACCGATATTGGTTTAACACCAATACTTTACTATATAGATACCGAGCTGGTGTTAAATTAACACCAATGCAGTATTTATGCAGTGTCCTATATCATTTCTTGACCGATTTCCAACTCTACAAATCAGTAACAAACAAACAAATCAATGATAAAGAAAAATCAAACAAAAAAATGAGCCCGCATGATATAAATGCAAATAAAATATGCACAACATTTTCAAAATAAAGAAATTAATCATTTTCAAAATATGAATAATTGACTGTATGCAAAAAAATAGAAAAGAAAAGAAAGAAAGAAAGAAAGAAAGAAAGAAAGAAAGAAAGAAAGAAAGAAAGAAAGAAAGAAAGAAAGAAAGAAAGAAAGAAAGAAAGAAAGAAAGAAAGAAAGAAAGAAAGAAAGAAAGAAAGACAGAAAGAAAGAAAGAAAGAAAGACAGACAGACAGACATACAGACAGACAGAAAGAAAGAAAGAAAGAAAGAAAGAAAGAAAGAAAGAAAGAAAGAAAGAAAGAAAGAAAGACAGACAGACAGACAGACAGACAGACAGACAGACAGACAGACAGACAGACAGACAGACAGACAGACAGAAAGAAAGAAAGAAAGAAAGAAAGAAAGGAAAAAGAGACCAGCTAAGGAGTTAGGCTTGTTACAACACTTACAAGCTTATTATGCACACTGCAAAAACACCGTTGTCAATTTAACACCATTCTGGTATCTATATCAGTCCACACCAGAGAAACGTTGAAACAACAACAGTTAAGAATCAAACCGATATTGGTTAACACTAATTGATGTTACTTAAATGCCAAATTGGTAGTAGCCTAACGCCAAACCGGTGTTGTTTCAACACATATCTGGTGTGGACCGATATAGATACAACTGAGGCTGGTGTTAAATTAACACCGGCGTTTTTGCAGTGTATATGCTTACGCTGTAGTCTTCCATGCAGGGACACCACCGGGTGACAGTAGGCCTATTAACACCCGAGTTTCTACAGTGTAGTGTTGAATTTTAAACCAGTTACGGAGACTGTAAATGATCATGTAGGGGCTATCTTATCCCAGCAAGCAGTATCATTTTGCAAGATCGAAATAGATACTGAAAACACATCGATTTGCCCTCTCTATGTTTTGTCCGTATGTATTGCACTGCCTGTGGCTGGGCCGGAAATCTTTTGCTCTATTTTCACTTTTTTTTTTCCAGATGAAAAACGAGACAGCATTGTTAAAATGGAACTAATCCTGAATGTAGAGAAGCACTGGGACTTGTCCCTACTAAATAATACTCTTCGTTCATACCACTAGCAAGTTTTCACAGTTGCAACGGAGAGGGATTCTACAACATAGTTAATCTATTCAACATGCCCGTCGAACCACAATGAACAGCTGAGAGGTCTTTGTCGACCCCTACCCCAAGCCTCCCACCCAAAATATAACCTTAACCCCATTCGCCGACTCGCACCTTTTCCCCCCACACATGCTACGAATCTATTGTGACGTCAGAGAAACGCAGGTGTGGCATGGGAGAAAGGGTATGTCGCGTTCACGTTAATAACATTTTGTGTGCTTTCAATTACAGTTAGTAATTATGTTTGCAATCAAGCGAGCTTTGCAGATAATTGCTTATACTCCTATGGACCAACGCCTATCAAGTATATTCCTGCAAACACTAGCCGTGTAATTAGAAAGCTAGAAGATATGCCCGGCGTGATATTGTCAATAGGTCATATTTTAATTACGCTTGAGAGAGAAATTTAATAAAGAAATAATGTAAAGGTGAGTGTTCTTGCGCCATTTATCATGCAATATGCAAGGAACATCAGAGAAAAATGCGGGCACCATAATAGTTTCAATTTGCCGCTCTGCTTACACGCATTAACCGTACCATTAGGTTCAGTGATAATGACAACACCGAAAGAAAATAGAACGTGTAATAATTGTTTCACATTCGGTTTCCTGATCCAACTAGAAAGTCAAAACATTCCCGTCAATTTAGTTTGCTCGTTAGCGCTTGCCTAACCGGGAATGTACGAGAGCGGAAAATTGGTGTATTTGAAAACGACCTTGGGCGTTAAATGATGAAAATGAAATTTGCAATTAAAGAGGAAGGCTTTACTTCCCAACCTATATTGCAATGATATGAAATAATCTGTAAGCTTTCATTATTCTACTCTATTTATCAAATTGTTGTTTAATAAAATTCAATTTTAGATCTGATTTGATTAACAGAACATTGGTTCAATATTATACTTCGCTATGATGCGTGTGGAGAGAGAATATGGATTTTAACCTTACACTACTGCACAGCGTAAGCAGTATCAGATCATGCGATCAGACTATATTCTATTTCATTATTTCAGACAATGATATTTATTAATAAAAAGCGGAAAAATAGAAGTTCTCGTATAGCTGTGGATGATTTTTTTAAATATTATTTTTAAGATTATGTTTCAGGGTCCCTCACAAATGCATATAGCGGGTTATACATTGATTTGTTTGTTCCATACATGTCGCGAATTTCCCATCCTTTCTATTTTTAAAGGACAAGTCCATCCCACAAAAAGTTGATTTGAATAAAAAGAGAAAAATCCAACAAACACAACACTGAAAATTTCATCAAAATCGGATGGAAAATTAGAAAGTTATGACATTTTCAATTTTCGCTTAATTTTACAAAATAGTTTTATGCACATCCTGCATGGTCAGTACGCAAATGAGGGAACTGATGACATCACTCACTCACTATTTCTTTTGTATTCTCCTCATTGTCCTGTGAAACAAAGTTTTATTTTGCCCTGAACATGTGGAACTACTATTGTTTAACATTTTATGGTCCAGTCAAGTTGGTCCTTATTGTCAAATCTGTAAAAATTGAAATATTGTATAATTCAAACAATAAAAAACAAAAGAAATAGTGAGTTTTTTTTTTATTGAGTAGTTTTTATTGACAACTTCAATTCATATACAAAATAAAATATATATAACAAACAAATAGAACTTTGATGTCTTTACAAATACCTTGACAACTCATAAATTCAACATATTTTTTTTTTCATGAATGATAAACACAATGTTAGACATCTTCCAATACGTAATTATAAATAACATTGTTGATAATTATATGCATCAAGAAGAAACGTCTACAGTAAATTCAACATATTGAATTTTTTTTTTTCAGTATCAAATAAAAAACATAAGAGATTTTCCAATTACAGAATAAATCATTACTAAAACCTAAACGAATTGAAGCCATCAGCATATATTTTTTAAACCCATCACCTCGGCCTCTTCACTCAAATAAATTCAAACTGAAATACAAACTCAGCCCTGGTCCCATACCCCCCCCCCCGACCCTCCCTTGGACACCCCATCCCCTATCCGGTGGAGAACTGGCTCTGGGCTCCAATAAATGGTATAATATTTAAGTTTTCCCATTTGGAGAAATGGATTGTAAGAGTCCCCCTCTTTGTTGCTAATTTCTTTTCTTCTCTTTGATCCCCCCTAATACTATTTTTTATTTCAATCAATGAAGGAGGTTTTTTCAATTCTCGGTTTTTGTAAATAAGATATTTAACTAAAATCAAGATATGATTAATTAATTGATATTTACCTTTACTTTTCTCCTGCTTCCCGAAAAGAATTTCCTGCCAACTAAATTTATTTATTTCAAAATTTAAACTTCTTGCACACAGATCCCAAAGTGATTTTGAAAATTCACAAGTATAAAATAGATGTTCATACGTTTCTTCTTCCTTTTCACAAAATGAGCATAAATTGGTCAAAATAAGACCAAAACGGAAAAGGTGGTGGTTAGTGTATATAATATTATGCAAGAGTTTATACTGGAACTCCCTTAATCGACTATTCAGTGTGCAATATCTTAGTCTTAAAAATATACTTTCTATTTCCTTATTGGTAAGATCATAATTCGTTCTAATTCTGTCAAAAATAGAAGGTTTAATTTCATTTTTATACAACAGCTGTTCGTATATTTCTTTTGATTTTAAAAACATTAAATTAGTCGTTTTTTTACCCAAATTGAAATCGATTCCAGAGTGAGTGAGGGACATCATCGATTCTCTCATCTGCATGTGACTAAATTGTGCATATAACTATTTTGTGAAAAATAAGCGAAACTGTAAATGTCATAGCTTCCTTAGTTTTCATCCGATTTTGATGAGATTTTCAGCATAATGCTTCTCTGATTTTTCTCTATTGATTGAAATCGACATTATTCTGAGGTGGTCTTGACCTTTAAACAGGAAAGATGTGAAAACCACTACACGTTTGAACACTTTAAAAAGAGTTTAATCATTTTGATATATTGAAGTCCATTAATGTATTGTGTCAGTTGCAAATCTATAAGTTTATGAAACACATCACAGGGGTGGGGTCACTCAACATATATTGTACTACGCATGCGCGTCCATAAAAAAAGGTTCGAAAAGGGTCTGTTTTCAGCCACTTGATGTTGTCGATGTTTTCCCAAGGTTACAGGACCAGAAGGTGTTTTCCAGCTTCGAATGCCATTTTCAACATTAAGAATACGAAATTACAAACTATTTACGCCATTTAGGGTATGTATTTATATAAGGGTACAAGCTATACTTATTAATTTACCAGTTACATGATTTTAGGGTCCATTTTTAAAGTCTGTGGACGGGACCGAGGTCGCGTAATCGAGAACCCTTTAAAAAATGTACAGAAACGTAAAAAAAAATGTGGGTGCGTCGTGGTCTATAGTGGTTCTGACTCTCGCCTTTCAAACAGAGGGTCGTGGGTTCTAATCCTAGCCATGGCGTGTTTTCCTTCAGCAAGAAATTTATCCGCACTTTGCCCCACTCGACCCAGGAGAGGTAAATGTGTACCGGCAGGAAGTAATTCCTCAAAAAGCTGTGCTCACCAGAATCGGTAGGCTAGCTTAGCCGGTGTAATATAGGAGCGAATGAGCACCTAGCAAGGTGGATAGGTGCGCTATACACATCCTATATTATTTATTTTATTTATTCAAAAATTACCATCTACGATAATTGTATTTGTTTTTTACTGCATGGTCAGCCCCACCCCCACTATCAAAACCGTTCCGCAGTCCCTGGAGCATGTGCACATTATTACAGGAGGAGTATGCCCTAAGTGGTGAGTGACACCCCCCCCCCCCCCCCCCGAGCCAGATAGCTGATACTAGGTTCCGTAGCCCGCAGAGAGAATGGTATGTTTATAAGGATAGATATCTTTTCCTTTTGGGGCCCACTTCAGTTTTTAATTAAGAATTACTTTAGAACAGACATTCTTGAACTTTACAGACGCTTATTTTGTTAAATAGACTTAAGAATTTTCTCTCTTGATCTTATACCGCGACATTCCTTAGCTAATTGGGTATGGTCTATATCATCGGACGAAGAATGAAAAGTATATTGGAAAGGATCTTCTTAAGAACCTGTGTAACGGGGAAATCAAGAACCGTTATTGTTGATGATTAGGCCGTAAATTCCCAGGAGAACTCCTAAGCTTCTTTTCTATTTCCATTGTTCCCGGTTGGGTTTTTTGTGCGTTTTAATGAAGTACTGTGTGGATCGGTAGGTAATTGCCATTCTTCATTCACGTATTGTGATTACAAACAATAGGGGCCCGGGCTTACGAGATGATAGACTTGGGCTAATTATGAGCTGGTAATAAAATCTCCTTTGGTGTCTTTCATGCTGACCGAGTCGTAGGTCTGTCTACACAGTAAAGACGTTGTTAAATGTTTTATACATTACAACGCTGTTACTATAATTTTATGAACCTTTATATAGTGAGCTGTTTAACAGTCTTAAAAATGCTCAATTTATTTAGAATTAAATGTAGGGAAATAAACTTAGTTGTGTAAGAGTTTAAACACACAAAAAACTCTTTGCACAATTAATATAAAGTTCATATACTAAACAACATTGTGTAAAACATTGTATATAGCTTTTTTTTTTTACTGTTATGTGTGGTTTATGAGAGATTGATATTAGCGGCTGATAGCTAAAGTGTTAACGTTAGTCATGTTAGTAAACAGTGTGCAAACAAGGTACATTGGAGGAGGAATATAATTTCGACATGTGTGGCAATGGAAACAAAAGAAAATGCTAAGCAGAAGGCGATAGGACAGACAAGGACAGACAAGCTGCATTCAATGATAATAATCGGGAAATGGCAAGGAAGCTTGCAAATTGTGTCAAAAGGGAAATACGAAAAGCAAAACATGAGTATTACAACGATCGTGTCAGGAAGCATAAGAAAGCAAATCCCGCGGAGTGGTATAAAGAAATCAAAATCATGACTAATATGAAGAATAGTAATACCTTTATCACTGTTCCTGGTGTCGATAAGGATGACATCCCCGCAATAGCGAACAGGATCAATGACTTATTCAGGTCTGTGTCTCAAGATGTTCTGGCATTGAATGTTGGGAACCTACCTGCATACTTACCTGATCCCTCTCCACCACCTAGCATCCAACCTTGGCATGTCTTCCAGCAGCTGAAGAAGGTGAAGATTGGTAAAACTGTTGGCCCCGACATGATGCCTCCTCGGATCATCAGAGAATTTTCGTGTGAACTCAGTACCCCCTTGGCCCACATCTTCAATACCTCACTCGCTGAAGGTGCCGTTCCGAAGCTGTGGAAGAGAGCTGTAGTTGTCCCTGTACCTAAAACATCCCCTGCTACTATCGACAAGCTCCGTCCAATCTCCTTGACTGACACCTTCGCTAAGGTGTTTGAAGGTTTTGTGTCGAGATGGCTGATGCAAGCAATTGAAAAGGAACTCGACAGTAAGCAATTTGGTAATATAAAGGGGTTATCAACGACACACTGTTTAGTAGATATGCTGCACTACCTCTTCCATCATGCAGAAAAGGGTAAAGCAGTGTCTACTCTTGTGATGACAGACTTCCGCAAGGCTTTTGACCGCATAAATCACACGATTGCCATTCAAAAGATGATCTCACTTGGTATCAAACCTACACTGATCCGCTGGATAGCCGATTTTCTTGCAGAACGGACTCAGTGTGTTCGGTACAGGGGTGTTAAGTCAGAGTGGGTGACCCTTAATGCAGGAGTACCTCAAGGAACTAAACTTGGACCCATTGTGTTCCTAATCGTTATCAATAATGCCCTACATGACAGTGATAATGCATATTGGAAATATGTTGATGATGTGACCGTGGTTGATACAAGATTTGCAGGAGATCAACCAGATGTCTTGGAAAGGACACTGCACAATTTTGCTGAATGGTCCACATCTAATGGAATGTCTCTAAATCCTGCCAAATGTGAAAGTATGCAGGTGTGCTTTATGAAAAAGCCACCCGAACCAGTGTTACTAGCAATACACGGCCAGCCATTGAAGCAATCTGTGTCTGTCAAATTACTGGGAGTTCATATTCGTAGTGATTTGAAGTGGAATGATCATGTCGACTTCATGATAAAACGTGCCAATGGAAGGATACATATTATTAGGATCCTAAAAGGACACGGGTTGCCAACTGAGGACCTTTGTACTATCTACATGGGCTTCCTCAGACCCCTATTAGAGTACGCTAGCCCAGTGTGGAATGGAGGACTAACTAAACAACAAGTGAGTCGTCTAGAGAGGGTGCAGAAAAGATCCCTCAAAATAATCTTGGGACCCAATTTCCAGTCATATGATTCTGCTCTCAATGTATTGGACCTCCCCTCTCTTGCAGACAGAAGAAAGGCACTGTGTTTGACTTTTGCCGAAAGACTGATTTCAAATGAGAGGGTATCCTATCTTATACCCCCTCCTAAGAACACCAGAACTTTGCGCAAATCAAACACAAGAGAACAATTAAAATGTAGAACTAATAGATTTCGGAACAGTCCCATCCCATACTTGATCGACCTCCTGAATTCTCAATCATGACTTAATAATCAACCCACATCTATAGTATGGTATTTCTCTGTCTGCTGCTCTTATCAGTCAATTGATTTTTTTTTTTAATTTTTAATCATTAGTATGTCACACTATTTGTATAATATGTACTCTATTTCTACTCGCAATTATGAACATTAGTCAGTTATTTTCACCATTTGTATACAATCATTATGTTTTTTAGTATTGTAGATGACATAAATATTATGTTTGACATGCTTATAGAATTAGCCAATTTGTATATAATCAAATATCATTTAAAAATATATGATCTTTGAAAATCAGGTATTATTGTATTACACAAGAATTGAACAAATTTTGAAAGGTAACTTTTCTTGCGCATATCATGTGAGGATATAAATCCATAATCTCTTAAATTTTACAATGTACTTACTAATTGATGGACTCGTATGATCTCTATGTTGTATTCCTTTTCCTTCCTTGCAGCTCCTTTCTTCCTGTTGTTCGTCTTTCTCTATCCATATTTCTCCCTCTCTTTTTTATCCACCTCTCTTCCTCTCTTTCTTTGAAATTTTGAATTGTAAATACTACTGCTTTTCTCTTAATGTACAAGAACTATATACCGGTAAATGATAATCTGGACCACTATACCAATATGTGTTGAGGATAATATTTTACTTTCAAATTCTTCTTTGTTTATTCTTACGTAAAATTTCGCAGCCTTACAACTTCATGTTTTCACCTCCTTCATAATGTTTGTACCTTCCATTCTTCTGACTCTCTGCTCCACTCCTACCCTTCACTCCCCCCCCCCCTCTCTCTCTATCCCTATCCACCCCCCTCTCTCTCTCTATCTGCCTCTCCTCCTTCCCATTTCTCTCTCACAACACAAGTAGTTTTCAATACCATACTTTATCCGTATTATTTATTTTGTAATTATCTGTGTTATTGTTTGAATATTTTTTGTGTATTTATTACCTTGTGAATACATCGCAATTCGGCCTTAGCCGCGATGATGTATTGATTTTTATTAATAAACCATTTATCTAATAGATTGCGTTCATATACTACCCTTTGTCATGTTTGTATCTGTTTAAAATCAAAGACGCAGACTTCTCCAACATAATTGGCATTCAAAAGAATGTTAGTCTTTAATGAAGTTTCGAAGCGTTAACTATATAAAAATTGAATATATTTTACTCGTGTAAAGAGCATGAAGAGAGATACCTTGTCAAAAGGGCACTCAATAAAATTTCTATTTAAGAGAATGAAAAAATTCTTGCCATCATTACTAGAAACTAAAGTTTATTTTAGATACAAATTCCGTCATTAACCAATCGAGCGAGGAATCTAAAAATATGATAGCATACAAAAATACTAAGTGATATTCTATATCATGTGCATACAATTTCTGGAAGTACAATGTGGAACAATGGCGAAAAAAATCCAAATTCCAGATCAAGAACCAAATTAGAGTCATAATTTTGCTATTTAATTTAATTTCCATGATATGGTATATTTTTCTCGCCCACTTCGCTCGCCCACAAAATGGAAAATTTAGATTACAGAATATGGTGCAATCATCAATTAAATGCGCGATCTTTGTATTGAGTCTGCTTAACAGTTAAGAAAGGGTCGCGTTTCCGATATTTTTTATTTTTATTTTTATTTTCTTTGTTGACAGGCGGAAATAATAGCAATTTCCCAGTTAGTTTATGACCTACGAATTTATTATTTCTACGGCATATTACTATGTATATATATATATATATATATATATATATATATATATATATATAGTGCGTATCAATAAAAACGGGACAGTTTTGAACAGTCTATTAAAATTTTGTTTGAAATCATAATGTCTCTATTTTGATGTTAAGAACTTCCAAGTGCCATTAGAAAAATAAGTTTCGTTCATGCTTGAGCGAACACGGAACGTTTTTGTCAAGGGTTTCAAAAAAGGCTTGCGCCAAAATGGCAGAAATTGAGAAAATATCGATCATCAGACTATTTGCTATAATCAACAGACTCCTCTTAACCTTTTATTATCTTTGTCATAATTTTTTGAATTATTCTGTCAAAATTAATTTACAAAACTATTGATTTACTTGAATTATCATTATTATTTTAAAATATGATATATGTTAATACTGAACTTTCCTTCATACAATTGTTAATCCAGTTAAGATCGAGGATTTGCTTTGTTAATGGGATAGCTTGTAATTTATCAAAATCATTTCATTTTGTGCTACAAAGGTTGTGGTGCCTTTGAAAAACATGAATCCTTTCCTGTTAATTAATATTGTCCTATGAAGCACACAATTAAACTTGTTCAAAAAATCAATGTCCCCTTGACAAAAGGGTTCATGTCTTTCAAAGGTATCATAATCTTTGTTGCACATAATAAAATGATTCTTTTTTATAATTTACAAGCTCTCCCTATTAACAATTCAAATCTCCTAGCTTGGGATGACAAAAAAGTTTTTTCTTATGAAGGAAATTCAATGCTAAAAGATATCCTATTCAAATGAAAACGCAAAACAAATCTCGTCAGTGTAGGGAAAACATGAGGGCGACGGGCGATTTCGCCCTCATGACAGCCGAAATCGCCAGAAAATGTGCAAGATGGAATGCTTTGGGGTGACCCTCTTTTCTAAAGTCGCCGCAATATCTGCCCCATCAATATTCAAGAAAATTAAGAAAATCAATATTCTACATAGATCAGAATAATGAGATATGCTTTCGGAGCATAATTATTACTCATTGGGGAAAAAAAGTACCCCTTGAAATCAAAGAAATACCTACAAAATTCAGCCATCGCCCCAATATGGCAAAATAGCCACTAAGAATAAGAAATTATTCTTTCCCTGGCTCAAGTTAATCAATACATGTAGATTTGTAAATTAATTTTGACAGCATAATTAAAAAATCATGGCAAAGATGATGAAAATGTTAAGAGGAGGCTGCTGATTAGCTAGAAGTGTGATGATAGATATTTTCCCATTTTTTCTGCCATTTGGCGCAAGCTTTTTTTGAACCCCTGACAAAAAGTTTCGTGTTCGCTCAAGCATGAACGAAACTTGTTTTTATAATGGCATTTGAAAGATAAGACTTAAGAGCATCTACTAACATAAAACAATAGACATCATAATTTCAAACAAAATTTTAATAGACTTTTCAAAACTGTCCCATTTTTATTGATACGCAGTGTATATATATATATTTATATACATATATATTTATATATATATATATATATATAATCATATAAGTCGGCGTCAACTGTAGAAACAGATAAACACTTAATATATATTATATCCACAACACGTCAAAAATGCATTTAAAATATCCCAACCGATCGAATCTATTTTGGAAGAATTGCATTCATCATACAACCCCCCCCCCCCAAATTCAAAGCACGGATTGATAAAACAGGCTACCACTCCCAATATCTTCGATCGTTGACATACAGTCGTGCATCAATAACATGGATGAATGAATGTCGGGATATTAAAATTGACGAGGACAAAACATGTTCAGCGGTGCTGGCAGTTTAAATTCTATGGAAACATCGATTATGTCATTATGAGATTATCTTTCTCAAGACTCGGCTATCTGTCTGTTTTCAAATGGGACTATGTTTATATTTTCTTCAAATACCGTGATGTTACATACATACATACATACATATACATATATATATATATATATATATATATATATATATATATATATATATATATATATATATATATATATATATATATATATTTTTTTTTTTTAATTCTTCTTTTGTTTCTACATTATATGTATATATATATATATATATATATATATATATATATATATGTAGGTATACACACGCCTTTACGTAGGAGGAGAATCCAAACATTTTTTCACTGAGGAGAACCTACGATATCACAGAAGAGGACCAAGCACTTAACCTTAAAGAACTTCATACTGCTTTCAACTTATATCCTTTTAGCATTTTTGTTTCATATAAAATACCCAGACAATAAACATTAAAACCATTGGCTGTACTGATGTAGGCCTGTTGTCATTCTAACATTACTTGTAATAAACTATACACAAATCTAAACATGATAAAAACACACCCTCAAGAACTCTGATGTATTTGAAAGACAAGCGTCGTACGTCTTATATGATCTTATATTTATAAATTACGTGTATGATATCACGTATTGACATACAGATTGTTGCCACGAAAATAAGGTGTCACCTCTGGTCTTTTTCCTGGTCATTTTGACCCTTGGCGGAATGTGGCACCAGATGCACCAGGGTTTTCCGGTCCACACAATAGATCTCTAAAGAATTTACTTTATTCGTTATATATCTTTTTGGTAACAGAATCATTACATTGCATTGGATTGCACCATTATTTTTATTAAGCGATGAAAAGTGTAAAACCCGGTAACTGAACTTTGCTGTATTTTTATTGCGGTTTAATTATAGTCATCAAATTGCTTTCAGTTCGTTCAGTTTAAGACGCAAAAGAGATGTGTACAAAAAGATAAAATGAGCCTGAGTGAAAATATTGGTAACTTAGAATAGCAGAAGAAAAAGAAAGAGAGATCGTAAACCAACCAAAATACTCTAGAGACGATCGCGGTATCGATTAGACTCAAGTTTGTTATAAACATTCTTATTGCTTTTCTATAAAGCTTCCTGGATTTATTAATTTCATAATGAAGCGTTAACAGCGCGCGTGTCGAATGTGCAAAGTCGGTGTAGGCCTACGTAATAAATTCGTTCCCATATAAAAAATTATTTATTTCATCAATAAAAGCTGCCATTTTATCGTTTTCGCAGTCCAATTTTGCACAATGTCTACCAAGTACTATTGAAACTCAACGTTGTGCTGACTTCATCGTCAACGTCGTCGACATCGCTGTATTCGTCGCCCTCGCCGTTGTCATTGAAACAACATTAGTGTATTTTCGCAGTCAATACGCAGACGCTTTCTACAACGCACCAGTTCCTTTGAAAATTCAAGTCAAATTACATTGGACAGCTAGCTGAGAGGATCTTGTCGAAAGTTGGTGGACCGAGATGGCAGATCGTCCGAATATTCGGACCGGACGAAACATTCCAAATATGTCGGTTGTCCAGAATGGGGAGACGACAATGCTGTCTTGATTCATCGATTTTCGACAAAGGCTGTTGTTGTCATTCAAGGGCTTTTGACAAAAGATTCTCTGCGTCACAGAAAGCGTCTGCGTAGTGATTGCGAAAATTCCGTATTGCGGAAATAGGCTGGACACAATGTTCACTAGATCAATATTATGTACCAGTAAGATGTTATGTTTATCAATAACTGCAAATTTATCCATCACGAATGAAAGTAAAGCAGGAAAACAAACACCCCCCCAAAAAAAATCTATAAATAAGATGTTTCATGATAAATATAGTTCTCTCCAGGGGATGACCTACACGGCAGCCACATGTAATAGTTTGCACGGGTTTATTAAAGGAAACGAGCAAGGATGATGCCATCAGAAATAGCTAGAAAAAATAGCTAGAGTGCGTAAACAAGGGTATAATATGAAAACAAAATATCCTTCGGAATTCTTACTGCCGGACGATATCATGCAAGAAATCACATTACTTTAAAGTTCTTCGTGATGGACAGAGCAACACATTGGTTCAAGGTTCCATTGATAAAGAAGGAAGGTCACCCCGATGTGTATGTTATTTAGTTTTACAGACGTGTATCAATCAGATCTGATTATTCACGTCTGGGACCGACCATTAACGTCACCATCCGACGAAAATGACCATGGCTCGAACCACGAACCTTTGCATCAATTTGTAACTTCCTCACGTAGCTTGGATTACAGGCACACGGAACAACCGACAACGCCCACGTAACGTGCTTAAATTGGGCAAGTTGACGTTAAGTTGGTTTTGAGAAAAATAGAGAAAACTATTGGTGAAAATTTTATGAAATTGAACTGAAATTTATGATGTTATATGCGAGCAGCTCCCCAGTTCATAATGAAATATAAATAACATAATTTCCCAAGTTTTAGTGATAAATCATGAATGAAAATGCTTGTCTTATAGAAGGGACTTGGAATGACATGAATGATGTGTCTGATTATATCCACCGCACAAAATATCACTCTCAATTTTTTGATAAGATTCAACTTTTTTTTAATTTACATCACACGACAAATTCACGGAGGAACTGTTCGCCTTACCGCTGACGTCACAAAATCAAAACTTTCGGAATTCATAGCTCCGTTATTCTTTGGCGTACTTTCGTAAGATGGTAAACCAATGTGAACTCTTTGAAGTGTTTGAGGCTTATTCACAGGTAGAATTTCGATTGAATTCATATCTTTACAAACTCCCATATTAATATATATTAACATGTTACGACCGGTTCGTTAATAAGTTAGCAACTAACATGGCCATAGTTTCGTGATTGTGTTTCGTTGTTAAAATATTCGTCTCGTAACAATGTTACCATTTTCCTCTAGAATGGCATGGCAGTTATTCTAGTCTCCTAAGTGTGTGACATGGCGTTGTGACCCATTTGCTTATGCCACCGTGCATCCACAAATGTTTACCGGAGTTATTACGGTCAATTCGTCAGCCCTTCCCACTGCTTCGAGATCGACAATTACCTTCTTAAGATGAACTTTGTCTCAGAGGAGGACAGGCGAATCAAGGTTGATTCGAAGGACTAATGAAGACGAATGGCATGGAGCAGCGTTGTGACACGACCTAACAAGACAGCCCACTCTCAAGTCATGTGCCGCTAATCTAGCATCGATTAGATAAGATGTCCCAAGTTCGGGCTGACTGAATTGGTGTCCAATCTCGAGGAATAGAAGTTGGAGATGTTAATGAAAGATGGCGAGATAGTTCTTCAGTGAGATCAGGGCCCGTATCATAAATATGATAAAGGACTTACATATGTTTTAAATTTGTCATTATGGCAACTACCATGGTAACATGGCTCAGCAACCAATCGGAATCAAGGAATAGTAGTTGCCATAATGGCAAAGTTTTGACTTTTTTTTAAACGGGCCCCCTGGAGTTTGATCTCAGGTTGGGCCTTGGACAGAGTTCATTTAGTGAAGAATATGAAGAAGGATGAGAATCATCATCAGAAGAAGAAGAAGGATAAGGCAAGGAGGGAGAAGAATAAGGTGAGAAAAAGACGAAAAAAAAGCAAGAAAGGGAAGAGAAATTTAGAAGAAGTAGAGGAGAAAAACTTGTCCATAAATGAAAAACAGCTATTTTCATAACGAAAGTGATTTTAAGGAGCATTGTCGAAGTTTTCGTACACATATTGCATAACTTCTATAAAAAAGTATAATAAAAAAAGATAGATCTATCTAGTGTGAGGGCTAAAAATAGGCAACGATATCACTTTACAATGTCACGGGATTCATAGGTGTCTCCCCTCGTCACTCTTTTGCCGACTTGCACGTGTTGCGGTGCTGTTACATATACACACGACCTGTACGTAACATACTTCTATACAGCAATGGAAATCTTAACATTTTACGGTTGTACATGATTGTTATAAATAAGTTCCACAGGTTACTCAACCCTTTAGTAATTGATCCAAAGAAAGTGAACCAATATAAGATAAAATCGTCATTGAAGTGATAATCTAACTTTAAGTACTCCGCGCAAACCCAAGCTCCTTCTCCAATGTCTTTATTTTGTTTCTTTATATCACGGTGACGGCACCGTCTTCTAAATGACGAAACTCGTCTCCGAATTGAAGACCTTGGGTAGCAGTCAATTAGCTTGGTGAAGGCGATCGGATGAGAATGGTTCGGGACCAATCCTCATTGATTTACCCACTCGTATTTATTGTGACAGCATCAAATACTGTTCTTTGTGTCTCCATTTGCTGTGTGGATTGGCGTGTGATTGGTGAGGTCATCTGATCGCCGTCTTAAAGTAGCTCCAAATCAGCGCTAAATTGTTCTTGTTGATGGCACTGATTTCCTAGGCGCTCCAAAGCAGAGATATAGTGACGAGGAGCCAATTATACCCATCAGGGGGGTTCTCCCGTTAAGGGTAAGCTCCTCTTTCTCTATAAGATACTAAGGAGTCTTAATGCAATGGAGAGGGGCGTCAAATGCATTCCCTTGACGGTTTGAAAACATTTTCGCGGAAAGTAGGGAAAGCATAATCATCTCTAACTTTCTACATACATGCATACGACCTATTTAATTCGTTGGGGTACAATTTTGGAAACCAAATCCGCCAGGTGGATGTTTCATAAAACTGTTGCTAACCTATACGAATGACTTTAATCACGACTGGTGACGCCTTCTTACGCTAAATGTTAATCCCTATGTAATCTACTTAGCACCCAAGTAAACGTTACAGTCGTGCGTGAAGACATGCGTAACTGTATGAACAGCTTTATGAAACACCCCAAACTGCTAGTTTACGTTACTTTAGTATTACCTTCATTGAAAAAAATATGAAAGCGATTCAAGGGGCAAAGCAAACAGACCACACTGGTAAACATGTAGTCATAGGAAAAGGAAAGACAAATGCTTTGGACATGATGGTGAAAAGACAGCAAAGTCTTGTAAAAAGATGTCTTGGAGGCAGGAGTAGACTAGAGGTAGAAGTAGATCATGGACCAACATCTCTTCAGTTTTCTTTCTTCTTCTGTATGCTTCAGTCACACCGAAACAGACTCCTGACAAAGTTATTACGTTATTACATGATTGCATAACATCGGCTGGCTTCAGTTTCGTTGATGTGACCGTTGCATGGGGTGAAAAGATGCGAATTTGGAGGAAAGGGTAATCAATATTTACCCCTTGTTTTAGATGTTGTATCGTTTTGAAGCATCTCCCGAGTTTTGAGTTGACTTTTCCTCTTTTTTTCTGGGTGACAGTGACGTAATTTCTTCCCAACAAAAAACATTTCACTCCCCAACTTGTTACTAAACACTATGGCACAGTTGTCTTGGCACCCAGGCCACGCCCGCCCGCTTGCCAGGATTCGCTCCTACCACCATGACCACATGCCCACCACTAGCAATCACGAGTCCATTATCTTTTCGACTTTAGCTTCGACGTTACTACCTTTATACCGTCTCCCATAGACTCCATTATTTTATCTGCATCAAGTTACTACCTTCTGCCACTACCCATCGCCGGGGGCAATTTGGTTTGTGTGTCAAGTTCAGGATATTCCTTCGTATACCGAGGTTCATACGATATCTGATTTGATTGCCCACTCTCAATTGGTGATTACTGTCTGTTTTGCCACAATTGCATTCCAATTGATTAAATCGATAAAACTCATATCCTAACGCAAACCACATCTCCCTTTCTCATCCACTCTCTCTCTCTCTCTCTCTCATTCATTCCCTCTCTTTCTCACCATCTATATCTTGTTTCTTTTCCACTTTCATCATTCATGTCATGTTCGTAATTCCGTTTCATTTTACCTTTAACTATGTGCATTGATTTCAATACCAAAATGTAATTATACAAAGAACATTGAATACAATGGCGTATATGCTTTATTTTTTTGAACCAGGTCAATCATTAGGGCATTGATTACAGCGATTTCCTTCAATTTCTGTACTCCTATGATTTCTTTTTGCTGATGGATTTTTATTACAAAGACGAAAATGGAAAATGAATAAATGAAATATCGTTTCTTTCGAGGTGAATTGAAATTATGTTTTGAAGAGAAAGACGGATTTTAGCGTGAGAGTTACAACATTAAACGTGCAATGTCTTCAGCGTGTTGATAGCTATAAGGAAACTCGATTAAACACACACACACACACAACGCGCCCCTACACACCCTCACAAGTGCGCTCACCCACCCACCCACACACACCAACTCGCATGCTCCCATTCACCCCCATACTCACTCTTTTCCTCTGCTCCCCAACCCATCTTCTCTCCCCTTCCATCGGGATGTTATCTGCTTATAAAAAAATATCAAGATTATTATTTACAATATTTGTCTGTTTGACATTTTTACTCCCTGTTCCTCGTCCTTAGCCTTTGAATTTCCTGTAAGAATCCCCATAATATTAATTCCCTCTGTGGATTTCGTATCAATTTGTATTATTCTATTCCCACTATACTTCCCTTAACCATCCTTTCATTTCCCCCTTTCCCGTTCACCCCATCTCCTATACCTCCCCCGTTGCTTTTTTTTTCTTACAGGAGAAATTGGTTAAAGATTATTCTTATTTTTTCCATATCGTCTAGTTTCTTACTCTGTCTCCTTAATCATGTTAATCAGAATAGATCCATATTTCTCCCTATTAAATATGAAACAATACGTGGCGCCTCCAATAGGACACTATATCGTACAACTCTTTCTCCCTTCAAAGTATGTTAAATTCGTTAGTGAGTTGCTCATCAAAATTATGTCTGGACCCTGGCTACTGGAAAGAACACAGTGCTTTCACAGTGTGGAACACAATGTAAAATCACATTCACACTGTTGAATTTGAGTATTTCACATATCCACATTTGTAGACACCATGACTGTGAACGCGCTGTGAACAGTCACACTGTTGAGGTATCCACAGTGTAAAAGTATCCTCACACTGTTGAATTTGAGCATTTTAGCAGTGTGAATAATATTTTTGCACACTGTGATCACACTGTGTGACACTGTTCTATCCAGCAAGGGTAGATAATAGTATTGTTGAACAGTTTTCATCAATCTATTACATTACATAAAGTTTAACGATTGATCATTAGGTTGATATCTACGATCAATCGTAAAACTCTACACCACGATCAGTCGCTAAGCTTTATGTTCCAGGGCTCGGGCTCCTTTTAGGATTACCATGTTTCCCACTCTACAATTTAAACCCAGTATCACAAAGGTTTGTAATCGGATGCAGAATTTTTAAAACAATTCTGATTGGGTACTTGCCAGTCTTGTCAACGATGTGCACGTGTAGCGACGATGTTGATTGGCCATAGGACAGTTTATGATTGATTGCAAGCTTTGTTTGTGGTGGCCATGGACAACCTATATGCAGTCAAACGCCACTACCCCATCATCAATATCATCTGATTGTTTGTTTGGAAATTACTCGAGGTTCTAGTCTGATCAATTACTTTTTTTTCAATTAATTTGGTAGCATCACTCTCCACGTAATTATTACGCAAAATGACTTCTTTCCATTAAGTGTATAAAACCACGTTGTCACCGCCACCATATTGTGTATCAAATGGAATTTCACCCTTCACTTAGAAGATTTGTTGGGTGTGTCCAAATACAAATACTTAAATTAATTCGCCAACTTCTTCCCTCTCAGCTGGAAGTCGAAAAAGCTTTCTGCTAAATTAACCAGGAAGATGTGGCACCCGCAACAAAGGAGAGATGTGAAGAAGAACTCTGACATAAGGAGAAAGGGGAGAAAGAGGGAGAGAGTTTGAGTGTTTGACAGAGGGGGAGAGAGTAGGAAGCAATATAGAGATAGAAGATGTGAAGAGGGAGAGAGAAATAGAAGGGGACGGAAAATGTATATAGACAGATAGATAGATAGACTGAGATAGAGCACTATGGAGACTGATGCAGATAAACATGATAAAGAAAGATCGAGAGAGAAAATGAGATGAAAGATGAAGAGAGAGAGAGACGGCCAGAAAGTGTGACCGATATATATATAGAGAAAAAAAATATGGGTAGAGTGAAACAGACAGAAAGAGAGTGAAAGAAAGAGGGGGAAAGAGAGAGATAAAGAAGCGCGTCATCAGTAGATAGATTTCTGGATATCGCTCGTCGAGTACGCTCAATCAAATAATAATGGTAATGAAAATGAATTTGTGGTGGTTGCCCTGGGGTTGAGGGGTTGTGCGATATTAAGGAACATTTTTGACGATGATTGGAGTTAATTGCTTTGCAAGAATGTCGGAGGCAATTTGATGACATATGCCTCAAGTTGCAATTCGCGCGCACGTGAATATTATAGAAAATATATAGTGTGCGAGGGCCTACTACAATTGTAGGTATAGCCGATGTAGAAATCGCAATGTCGATTCAATAAATCACAAATTCCCTTCATGCGATTAAAATATTTTTATTCTATATTATTCAAATATTGGTCATTTCCTTTCGTCTTTCTAGTAGTACCATCCGCATATCCAAATGAAAAACAGTAAACTAAAGAAAATAAACATGTGTTGAACTTTATGCCATACCTCGTCTTTTTCGTATACGTTTTCAAGCATGCATATATCATTCAGTATTACACGTGTGTGTGTGCGTGGATGTGTGTGTGTTTATAAGAGTTTGTAATTACCTACTTCTGTGGACATTTTTTCTGTCAACCGGGGACGTCCCTGGCTGTAGGACACCCATTAAAAGAACATGTCGATTGATTCCTTATCTCATTTCAAAGCGTTTCATAAACACATGAATTTCGGCCAATTAAACTGAATATTCAATGAGTGGGAAACGTCCTCTGTTTGCGAAATATGCTCAACGTAATGTAAAATAATGCACCCGGAGTGGATTAATTGCAGATCGTTTTTGGTATGTGAGACTACAAACACACGTCCCCACTTTGGCGATTAATGACAACCTTACATTCAGCAACATGATATCAAATCTAAAAAAGCGACGATTCATAACAATTATCATTATTCCATTTGAATATTAACTCCAGATTTTAAGCCAATGTGGGGGTTAGAATGGCGCCTCAATCTAGACGCCACTGAACATGCTGAACCTGTTTTACCCCTCATGAACCTTACAACCTATTAAAAGTTATTGGCCTATATTTCTGCGGATAACCAGAAAGCTCAAAATATTTTCAGTCATGGCTTTTAACGAAGAAAGTCACTTTTCATTCATATTATACACGCCCCCCCCCCCCCCGGTTTCCCCAGTTGCTTCATAAACACTACTCCATTGTCAGTGCAACGTCTCGGTGCAGATAATGCAATGCATGTAAATTGGCTCTGTGTCGCTTTAAGACATAGCGCGTATACATCTTAAAGATATTACATGCTTTCGAACAATCTCTATGATTTGATTGCCCGCGCGACATACCAAATCTAGATTGATACCCCTTTCGACTCAGTCGTAATAATCCGGACATTGCCAAGCCCGTGTCACTGCAAATGAAATGATCACCGGGCCGAGGCAATGACATTACCCACCGGGTAATAATACACTTCAGCGATAAAAGGGTCCGAATGGAAACTGACTGTATGTGACTGACGTTTCTATTACTCTACACGTCATGTCTCACATTGCCTTATGATTGCATACACGAGGAAGAATTAAAAAAAAAAAAAACCTCGTCGCTACCAGCTATGAAAACTTTCGCTAATACAATTATGACTCTGCATATTAGACTCAGACACAAACCCCTCTTCACACTTGAAAATGTTTTGAAAAGTGGATTTCAATTTTTAATATCCTTTCTGTCTCAAACTAGTAGTCAGTAGTATACGTTTGCATTGAAGGTGTCGACTGGAGGAAGGTTCCATGTTGTCCTACAAGATTGTGCTAAAAGTTGAAATATATACCTTTTATTCTTAGTTTTCACATTTAAATTGCAATATCAAAAGCCCAAATGCATAATGCTTAAAAAGGGACGCCAGCACTTGCGTATCTTGTCGATATTTCCGGTCAGTAGTCCCTCGTTTGCATTTTGATGACATCACTACATTTATATCAGCATTAGATGCGTACTCATAAATGCATAGAAGTTGGCAGTTTAGGCAATGAAGGTGGTTGTCCAAATGAGAGTAACAAAATTATTACTTAAAAAAAAAAACATAATTGGCCAAATGTAAATAAAGGAGAATCTTAACGAGAACAGGTGGATACGGTTCACTTGTATTCTCTTTCTTATATTGAGTCATACATTCAGTCATTATTAAACCACCTCGATTCCATTACCTTAAGTACCTTAAGTATAAGACCTACATTTGGTCAATTATATCACCTCGATTTCATTACCTTAAATACCTTCAATATAAGACATGAAAAGAAACCTTAGCTCCTATCTACATTCTTAAAAAACAAATCAGTCAAATTGACTAGACCAGTAGTCAGCTGGGTGCAATTCATATGGCAATCACTGATAGTCAAATAACTGTTATTCTAGTCAAATATGACTAGAATAACATTTGCACCCAGCTGACCCTATCAACTAGTCATTTTTACTTACTTGTTTTTAGAGTGTGGATTTCACTTATCTTAAGACCCCCATTCCGCAGAAGGGAGACCTTTGAAGGGCCTTTGAAAGACCGAAATTGGCAAGGTCTTACAGCAGTCTCCAAGATCACTGAAATGTGTCATCTTTGTGGAATGGCTCAGAAAGATCAAGCAAGTTTCATGGTCTTACTCTTACAGCAGGCTTTCAGAAGTCTTGCTCTCTGCGGAATGGTGGTTTAACCAAAATTCCTTCGCATGAGATTAGATGTTACCTATACGTTCACATCAGCAGTAGATGCATGCATTCATAAAATTATTATCAGATTTGTCCAGAGGTACCAAACTGGTATCGTTGATTCTTTGCATCATTTCTACTAATCAACCAATCATAATCATCTCTATTTCTAAGATGATAAGAGACTTCAGCACGTGTTCATGTTCGCTGATCAAAAGGAGAAGTCTCCCGTATGTGTTTGATGCCCTCTCTACGTTCACATCAGCATTAGATGTATGCATTTATAAAGCGATAAACGATATCAGATTTGTTCAAAGGTACCAAACTGATGTCTTTGAACGTTTGCAGCATTTCTACTAATATTCATTCAGGAATACAATCAGCCAATCATATCATCTTTAAGTGAAAATGATAATTAGATACTTCAGAACCTGTTCTTTTTCGCTGATCCCAACCAGCAGTCCCTCGTATGTATTTTCATGTTATCCAGGCTATGTTCACATCAGCATTAGATGTATGCATTCGTAAATTGATAGTCTATTTAAGATTTTTCCAACGGTACCAAAGTTGTATTGTTACTTATTTGAAGCATTTCTACTAATCAGACAGTCAGATCATCTCAATTTGTAAGTGAAAAGAGACTTCAGCACCTGTTTATTTTCGCTGATCCCAACAAGTAGTCCCTTGTGTTTTGATGGCATCACTATATTCACATCAGAAGTAGATATACAGGTATGTATCTACAGGTGAGTATCTAAATGGTTTGTGCCGCTGCTATTGTTACCGACCAAGAGACTTCTGACCAAGTCAGTGTTCAACGATATCATGAGCAAGTAAATTATGATTATGATTGGCTCAAGCTAACTCGGCATCGTGGCGTGCGCCAAAAATCACAAACAAACGTTGTGACATGGCATTGATTAAGACGATGAAAAGAAAAATGTCTTGATTTTGACCAAGAATGCCTTTGTTATTCTGCTAATTACGTAACAATTCCCAAAGATTATTTGGAAGTTATGGTTTGATATTTTACTCGATGCCTGATGGTTCACTCTGATCGTTACCATAACCTCGAGTGAATCGTTCAATCGGGTTCGATAATCTGCATGATTAAGTTCCTAGATGTGAACGGGTCCTCTCTATGTCTCCCACTGTGCCAGGTGAAATCTCAAATTAAGACGACGTCAGGGCTTATATGATCCATGCAACTTATTGAAATTAGTCCGCACAGGAGAAAGAAAAGCAACCATGGTACGAATAAGAAAATGAGAAAGTTTTATTGATGCTGTCCTGAGATTGGTGTGTATAGGATTTCAGTTTGACATGATTTCTAACTCTGAATTGATACGCAGCAGAGGCGACAAAAGACTTTCAGACTGCACTTCAATTAACTCTGAACTTAGGAGCAGAGGTTACTTAACAAAATTGAACAGAATCTGTACTCGGAGACGGGACGCCAATCACTCGGGATAAGAAACAAGAGAGAAATATGATGGAATTATTGTTGCGTTGCCATGGTAACATATATATTTGATTATTATTTTGGAGGGTAGCCTCATCCCAGGATGGTATGTTATCAAAATGCCTGGTACGATGAAAGGAGAACAATTTTAAACTTTCTTATATACATTTCTTTAAAATGGGTTTCTTTCGCTACGTTTTTTTTTCTATAGGTATTTTTTTTCCAATGGCGTCTTTATTCACAGTCGTAAAATGGGTCAAGTCTGGATTTATAACTAGTCTGAATACGGCAAAATAAATCGGGTAAACCTCAACCAGGTGGACACCGTAATACGAAGCTTAACAAAATCTCATAATTATGAAATAAAACCTAGGACTTCAGTTCTTGATTTGATCTTTTTCTTTTGTAAGTATGAGAAATCCAAGAAATAAAGGATTTTAATCATGGTTATGGGGGAGGGGCAGAAAGACAAAACCTGGTCAGCAACAGGAAAAAAATAATCACGCCCCCCCTAATGAGAATATAGGCATATTTCCAACCTCGATTCATTAGATACATTGCAATGTTACAGGCAAGCAAGCTTTTGCTCAGAAAGGGAGACATGATAAAAATGATAATATCCAGAGGAGATAAAGCAGATAGACCAAATGGATAAGGCTATAACAAAAATAAAAAATGTTCCACCATCGGAATCAAACCATTAATCCAACAATTGTTATTTTAAAGGGGGTTCCATCCCAAATAAAAAAATTGTTTTTAGAGGGAAAAAGGGAAAAACAGGCAAGTTGATAGGTAACAAACAATATCAAGGTTATGCATTTTTAAGAGTTGTGAAAACTGGTAATCACTATACCAACGGAGGCTTCAAATTGGCCGCATTTGTAATGTCATAGTCGAGTTGTGAAATGGAAAAGTTGGAAAATTCAAAAATATTATGAATTTTAATACATTAATTGATACATTGTAATTGTCTCAAATGTGGAAAAAGTATTCCAGCATTCCATAAAAGTGGTGTTTAAAACTGTAGTTTAGGCTAGGGTTGAACCTAGGTTTAATGATCAAAATACCACCCCTAGTGACTTAACCACAGAGTGAAAAAAGTATCCCACTTTATCGTAGTTGAATGACTTTGTGAACACGGTGTGATAAAAACCCAATCATATTCTATACATTATTTTTTTTCACACTGTTTTCACATAATCATTCAAATTTGATAGATAGGGACTCCTTTTCACTCTGTGACTGAGTCACTATATTCACTATGTTGATATCATGGCGTGTCGCAACTTGAAAACAATGTTCTATATAATTTACCTTAGTGGAATGATGTGAACGCACTGTGAAACACAGAGTTGTTGCATTGCGTTTCACAGTGTGGCGACTGTTTCCCATCTTTCAGGGACAGTGCCCTGTTACGCTCCCCTTTTCTCCAACCTGACTGTTTTAAACTACAAGTTTAAGTGGCCTCTCATCATCGGGACGAATAGCGGAAGCAACGGCTGGCGTTTGACGCTGATCATTACAGAAAAAATTCAAAACCATGGAATTTCTTTCTCTAATTCAAGGCAAGGCTCAGCCGAAATACCGGTTATTTTTAAATGTTCTTATTCGATTTTATTCCTTATTTTATGACAGATAACGTATAAAAGCATTAATGAAAATTAAGAAAAACAAGAAAACATGAAGTATTTGTAAACACGGACAGCGAGAAACCTGATTGATTTGTGGATTTCTTAGTTTTTCTTTCATTCAAATGTCTAATATTATCATTATAGTTAATGTAATTATTTTCATATATTGTAAAGATTTTGTACGTATTATCTTTATTGTTATTATTATCATTATTACTATTGTTGTTGGTGTTATTATTATTATTATTATATAATTATATTATTATTATCATCATCGTCATCATCATCATCATATTATTATTTCTTTTGGTAATAAAGCAACATACGAAGCTCTCCAAGAAATATTCCCCTGGTATCATGTTGTTTATAACGTACAGTCACTGATGTAGCTACGGGAAATAATAAAGAATATAGTCCATTTTACGTTTACTTAAATGAAATATGGTATCTTATCCACTTGGTATATAGATTTTGTCCAGATGATCAATTTGCTCAGATTGTCGGCCAGCGAAAAATGACATGACAATAGCAGCATTGAAGATGTTTACGTATTCAAACGTGCATTCGTGAAATGTCAAAACAATTTGCCACTACCGAAATGTAAAAAAAAGACGCAGTAATTGCCAATATCATTATAAAAATATATTAATCATGTGTGTTCATGATGCGGTATTTACTTAATGTTCAAAATTCAAATTAATGCTCTGTGGTTTCTTTTAAACAATTTCTTAAGTCTACCACTCGTTTTTGCTTGGTTCGCTTGTTAAACGAAGTGTTTAAGTATTTATAATACATTTCGGTTGTAACAGTGTAATAGTAAGAATTGCGGTGAGAATTGAGCATTGCACCTGTGAATTAATAATCCATAAAGCTAGGACAATGAATCATGGAGTTATTATAATAAATCCATGAATGGATTAAGAAAAGGAGACGGAAGCTAATAAACCGATTCTTAGAAATGAAAAAAGAGAGGGAGTGAGAAAGAGAGAGAAAAAAGAGAGAGGGGGAGGGGGGAGATGGTGGAGGGGCAATGATTACGGTAAACCGCCGATTCGTCTATTGCCAGCTCGTCCACTCATCACACGGTCTACCTTCATTTAGTCTAATGCCATTCCGTCCATCAACATTTCGTCTATGAGCATTTCGTCTTATAACCAGTTGGTCTAATACCCATTTTCGTTTCATTCGTTTCGCACAATTAACACAAAGTCGAATTAGACCAAATGGTACCTGGAATAAATGGCTATTGGATCAACTTGTTATTAGACGAAATGGTCAGTGGACGAAATAGCAATTAGACCATGTTGACAGTGGACGAACTGATGGTAGACCAAATGATAGTAGACGAGTTGGTAAGTGGACGAATTGGCATTAGAACACTTGAAAATAAACCATGATTACGAGAGAGAGAGGAGAGAGAGAGAGGAGCAGTGGAGGAAAATACGAACGAAGGATAGAGACACAAAGGGGAGAGATAGAGAGAGATCAAAAGAAATTGTAGCGAAATTTAAAAGCAGAAATAGGAAATATAGTAAGAAAAATAGATGGGGGTGGGGGGGGGGTAACTGAAGTTGGCTCACTGATATTCTAAAAATCATGAATGGATGACGTTTTGAGCGGGAATGAGCCCTTCTTATCCATCAACCTGCCGACAAAAGTATGTCTCTTTCATTCGATAAATCTACTTCCTTTGAAGTTCCCCTTTTGATATTCCAAACATAATATATCTAACCTCAGTATTCATATGTTCATGGAAATTGTGAATGAAGTTTAAATAGGTCAATTGATTATGGATTTGGAAATGTTGTTTGTCGATGCCCTGCAATGTGCTGTATTTTTTTTTTAGAGTTCTGTGTTCAGAAGAGTTACACAAAGCGATTTGTCAGCGGTTTCCAGCGAAGATACCGCGTCCACCCAATCAGAGGCAAGGATTTCGATAGCTTATAACAACGGAGAGTGAAAATGTCTGAAATTCGTATCACTCTCCGGGAGAGCGGCAATTCATTCCAAATCAATTGGTTTGCGAAAAATGAATGCTTTCACATGCAAAAGGCAAATGTAATGTTTTGTTGGAATGAAATAGATTGATTTTCAAAATGTTTTCCTTATCCTGGCACAATTTTGATGATGTTTGCTTCTGAAATCGACCTCTTGAAAATAGCTCAGGGATGGACATGTGTCTGATTCTTCTTACAAGGTTCGAAATGAAGTCAAGGTGGGAGATATGTTTATCATTTTCATGAATTTTAAACGTTTTTTTTTCCAGATCTAAAGCTGGGGGTAATAATCTGTAAATACTTAAACTGTCTATCGGATTCATATCTGGTCGTTGGTAGAGCGAAGAATTGACATTAGCTGCAGATATCATAGGCGGTATACAAGAACAGTGCTCCGTCTTACAAAGAGTTACGATTGATCCGATCAATAGCAATTCTGGGGAAATCCAGCATTGTCATATTATTTTCTACAAGAAATTAAATAAATATCCTTTGTAAACAAAAAGAAGCACACTGAATTTTCAAGAAAACCATGGATGTATGAATACATCATAGAAAATATTTTGAAAAAAACCCATGCATTTCTGGGCCCCGTCTTACAAAGAGTTACGATTGATCCAATCAATCATAACTCTATGGAAATCCATCAGTATCATAATATTTTTCTGCAGGAAATTTGCAAAATGTCCTTTGTAAACAAAGAACACACCAAATTGTCAAGAAATCAATGAATTTATGGATAATACATTCGTATCTAGAATTTTTTGAACAAACATTGACTTTGCTGGCTTTCCATAGTTGCGATTGATCAGATCAATCACAACTCTTTGTAAGACGGGCCCCAGATGTTGACATTTCTGGCTTTCCAGATAGTTGCGATTGATTGGATCAATCGCAAATCTTTGTAAGACGGGGCCCAGATCATTGTTACCATATTTGGTTTGCTTTAATACGGAAATATAAACTGGCATTCCTTCTCTATTCACCCTGATATGGGTGAAACAAACCAAACAGTCCGAATACAGGGCCGTAGCCAGGAATTCCTGTGAGAGGGTTTTGAATTATAAAAAAGTGAACCTTTTTCTGATACACATTTCAGTTGGAATCGACTCATTGTGGACCGGGGGGGGGGTCATTGAAAACCCAGGAACCTTCCATCCACCAATTATAAAAAAGTGAACCTTTTTCTGATACACATTTCAGTTGGGATCGACTCATTGTGGACCGGGGGTTATTGAAAACCCAGGAACTTTCCATCCACTAAGCTAAACGAGTTTTCTTCTTTTTTTCTTCTCCATTTATTATTTTTTATAGTATTTTTTAAGATTGTATTTGCTATTGGCGAGCAGCGGGGTTCCGCAGAACGCAGGGAACCCCCCTCCCCCTGGCTACGGCCCTGGAAAAGCTTCTTAGACCTTCTTGGCAATGCTCTTCATCGATAATTTTTTTTTTCTACGCTTCACGGACATGACGGAGAGGTTTTCATTCTCTTGGTTTACAAGCAACTGGTCTGCTTCTCAGTTAGTCTAAATTCATTTGAACAAGAATTATTTTGGTCTAACTGCTTTTTGGTCTACGCTGCTCTTGGTCTGATACTCGCTTCTTCTAATTGATATTTATTCAGTCTAATGCCCAATTACTTTGCACTTTGTCAAATAGAATTTCATTTTTTTTCTTTGATTGTAATGCCAAAAAGATGATATGTGTTAGAGCAGTGGATACTAGATGGAATGAGTACCACCGATATAGGTATATTATGATTGGGCATTATGATTTATACATCGCTTAAGTGGATATAACACATAATCGTAATTAGAACTAAATGGCAGTTAGACCAAATTGACGGTTAGTAGACGAACTTGTTATAGACGAATTAGGGTTAGACCGTGTTGGATGAGACCAAAATGCCAAACGGAAAGTTTACAAAGCGGTTGAAATATTAGACCAAACGGCAATTTAACCTCCCGGCGAGAAATACACACCTGTATAATATATTAAGATTGGTCTTAAACAGATGATGTGCCTGTCACCATGGAAGAAGCAATTCAATTTCAGCACCTTAAGAAGAAAAAAAAAAACGCTGGCGAGTATTCATCAGTGTTCTCTAGAAATCGGCATTTTTCAAAGTGCATTCTATTTTCTTGCACGATAAACACGCTCACGTTCTAGATCAGGTTTGCACATCTAATTTGACCAAGTTGCCAATATTCTCTAAGTGTATTCATAGTGATAGTGAGATGGGGTAGGGATGAAAGAGAAATAGAGGAAGATAAAGAGAGAGGAGAAAGGGAGAGAAAGGGGGGGGGGGGGGAGACAGGGACATGGTAGATGAGAAGGGATCATGAAGCAAAAGAGAGAATGCCAGATCAGAAGAGCTCTTCTGTCGGACACGCGCCCGCTTTGCTTGCCAACTCTTAATTTTCATATAAATTCGTAATCAAGTTAAGAGCATGCACTTATGGAAGGGTGAGATAGGAAAGAAAGAATAGGAAGGGAAGGAGAGGGAAAAAGAGAGAATTCTTGCCGTCTATCTGACTCCGAGTCGTCCTCACTGTCGCATGAAACAGACAAAGTTTTATATAAAAAAAATAAAAATAAAAAAACGCTATAGGGGTGTATTTTAGTATAAATATGTTTGATGATTTTAAAAATAGTTGGAAAGAAAAAGTAAAAAAAAATTAAAACCAAGTATTATTGTGGAAATGCCGATATTTAACATTTTTCGGAAAAGTTACTGTCACATTATTTAAATCTTTAATTCTTTCAAACATAACATATTTAATGACTGCATTTCCCATGCTTGATCATATCAATAAAAAAGTTGAACAAATTATATTTAACTTTATATGAAAAGGGCGAGATGAAATAAAAGGAAAAACAGTGATTGGTAGAACTGAAAAAGGAGGAATAAATATGCTTGATTTTGTCTTACAATGTAACGCCCTAAAAACAGTTTGGCTTGAAAACAAGGATTACAATTTTCGGTAGAAATTCCTTCCTGAACTACACCTCAATTACTTTGGACCGAATTCACTTGTTCTTAAAATGTCTTTTGAATAATAATGTCAATGTATAACAACTTGGAAAATATGCAATAACAAACCCTCTTTTGAGAAGATATTAGGTAGCAGTTGTTAAGGGGTAATGAAAACGTTCTGTATGTATTGAGAATAAGTGTTTGTTTTGGAAGCATTTGGGTATGCTCAGAGATTCTTGTAAATGGAAATATTGTTAACGATTTTGTGTTACCATTAATATGAATATTAAAAATGTTGATAAAGACATTGTGATTGGTAGACACGGTGGTAATGGATACAACATTTTATCTTTCTTTAATGTGTTAATTAATTTAGCTTCTTAAAAAAAATTCAACAAAAAATAAAATAAAATTTTAAAGAAATATTTGAAATATTCTTAAAGCAAATGAAATGGAGAGCAAATATCAAAAGAAAAATTGTAAAAATTGCAAAAAGAAGATTGAAAAGTCAAATTAGTCACTATGTTTGCTTACTATTAAATTTATATATAATATTCTTTCTTGTTATACTTATACAATGTCAAAATTTTTATGTTTTATTTTAGTGTATATCATGCTGTTCTTTGGTTCAATGTACAGTGACGATGTAAATACAGAACATACAAATAAAAAAAGAGAGAGACGTCGTTTGTATTAAGCGCTATTCAAAAGCTGATTATTATTATTATTATTTTATTGATATTCAAAAGGGAGTATATTTTATCTATTTATTTTAGAGCAAGTTCATTGTGTCTATTTCATAATCGGTTATTGTGCGACTCATTAAAATATTCAGGCTTCTAAGATGTTATAAGCAGATTGCAGTAAAATAGATCGTAGAATATTCAAATACTAATGAGGTGATCATGAATGGACAGAACAAAGACGATTGCTAAGATGTCTTTTTCTTCATGTATTGTTTTATGCAATAAACTTACAGCTGTTTCAAACTTCGGAATGAATAAAGAGTTTTAAACTATGTGAAAGTGTGCAGCTTCCCGCACTTGTCAAGATGTGTGCATGTGCGCGCGCAACTATTAAGTGTAGCACTTAATTTTTGCCTTATAGACGGTTAACATGGTTAATCGGAAGGGAATATTTATAATCTTGCTTTGTCAGTGGGAATTGCTCCTCATCGTAATTGAATTATATGTGTACGTTGTACGTACGGGGGGGGGGGGGGGAGAGTAATAATCGTGGGTGATATGAACCTGGCTTCTTTTCTTGAAGCATTCTTAATTTCCTGAATAGGATCCGGGACCCAGCCGTCTAAAATCCAGCTTATAGCTTCTCGAGATGTTATTACTCAGCGTATAGTTCGGAACAAAATACGTACGAGTTGCTGACCAGGAGCGTAATGAGACAAGTATTTTGTGGGGGGGGGGCGCACATGATATAAAGGGCATTTTTTTAACGCTACGAGAAAGTGAAGCGAGCTTCGCTCTTTCACTCGAGTTTATCATTATGCGTCTTGCCCTCCCCCCCCCCCCCCCGTAAAATAATCTGCGTACGTCTGTGGATAAGAATGTTTGTTTGTAATCATACCTAATGAGCAGTGAATACATGCAATAAGTCCATATGTATAATTTTTTTTGGCGCAAATATACGTACAAGTTAATGGTTAACAGTAAATGAAAGCGAGGTAGGGGAGCGACCCAGTCGGAGAGTGAGCTTGTATTAGGTGATATAAGAATTATCATTATTTCTAAAGCTGGAGATCTTTTTATCGATCACCACCCTCGCCGAAAAGTGTGGCACATATCCTCCTTCCCCGCAGATTTATACCACTGGTGGTGGTTGTGGTGGTGTGTATAGGTGTGCCTATCCCAGACTGGAGCAATAGTCTAACTTCTTTGGGTTATCAATCTTTGCAGTTAATGGTAATGACGGTGAATAACTTTGTATAAACATTATACGTAATATCGCAGACACCATTTCAATTAGGCCTAAGTTACATCCGAGGTCGTGCCCTTTTAACAATCAAATTGTTTCTTACTTCGTAATATATTGAAATGAGAACATAAAACATAAATCATTGAAGAATTTGATTAATGCTCATGCACAAACATTTCGAGGAATAACGAATCACGATGATCAAGGACTTGTGAACGAATTGTACCAAGCTTCGAAGATAATTAGAGTGGTATAATACAACAACCATCATGGAAAACAGTAAGACGGGGGTTGAGATACAATAGTTCATCGAATGTCGTTAAAGGTTGCAAAAAATATCTTTAAGACTAATAATTTGAAACAAGATATAAAAAATTGACTTAGAAATATCATAATAACATAAAGACGACTGAGATAAGTAGAGTGTGCTTCTTAAGTCACCCTTAATGGCTCAACTTTAAGTTTATGAATGCGCCACTTTAATCAGGGACCAGCCCTGAAACATCAACATCACCAAAAACATCAGGGACGGTGATTTCCAGTTCATCCTTAAAATGTTTTCACTCTCCCTATTACACTTTGTAATATTTACGAGGTCGAAACGATATTACATATCTGGTCCGTGTTTTCATAGCATTTGCAAACCCCCGTCAACTTAATTACTTTGGTGTGATTATAGTGGAACGTGGTAAATAATGGGGCTCTCTCATTTCTTCGCCGATTATATTAAGAAATCGACCACGGTTTCTACCATCAATCAAAAACCAGAGTGATGTTTCCAAGACTCGTCATTAAATCGGAGTTAGTCTCAGCTGTCCAGCCGCCCGCTCGCATGACACGCCAAAGCAGGAATGGGATACGGCTCGAATTAAACTTGCGCCACTTGTCCCTGTTTCAACGGCTCCTCGAATCTCGACTGGGGATCGGTTTTTGTGGCTCAAACCTTAAGAAAAACATTAGCTCCCACTTCGATTTTGCATGCACGACATGTCGGGAAATTTGGTGGTGGGTTGCAGCCCCGCAAGCTACCGAATGGATGCGCGCCAGCGAAACCCGGTTGGGCACTCGACACTGGTTTAGCGCTGGCGGCTATGGTAATCAGAAGCGCGCGTAAATGCGTGCGTTGAAAGTCGAACGTATTCCTGTTGCCAGCCAAATAAAATGAGTATCGATCGTTCAGAATCGGTATTTCGCCAGAGCTCCCCTCCTCGTCGTGGAAATAATTGTTATCGGAACTTGCCTGTGAAAGGCAGGTAGTATGGGTTTGGTTCCCTCTCTTCCTTAGAGAAAGGAGTCGCAGAGAAAGAAAGAAAGAGGGAAAGAGAGAAAGCTGAATGGATGGAAGAAGGGGAAAATCAAGAAACAAGGGTGTAACGAGAAGAGCAATATTCATACCTGCTTCAGCAGACGCCTTCATCTTAAGGCAGCCTGGGGCAAACGAAACAAAGATTCAATCTTGAATTACCTCCCTGCCTCATGAGAAGCGCTAAGGAAGATTCAATATATCTCATTCTTTTGAACAAAGGGGAAGAATCAATCTTGATTTTCACGGGTAAATTGCATGAGAATGAGAAAGACAGGAAATGATGAAGAAATAGAATATTCCAGTGGCTTTCACCCCCAGACGGTAGCTAGCAAATTAATTTTCGACTTTGGATTCGCCTATGACATGCATGCATATCTTATGAGATTTTGATTAAAAGATAGTAGACGTTATTAAGGTACTTGGCTGGCACGGGCTTGATCCCAACCTAAATTCCCTGAAACGTCACTTGCAGTCTTGTTTGTCGTACATCCAGGGGTGAACTAACCACGAACAGAGATCAAATGATGAACAGAGATTGCCAGCTACATGTATGTTTTATGGGGTATTGACGAGCCATGTGCTCAAAGATTCAAATTCAAACGTTCTGGCATATCACTTACATTTTTCATGTTTTGCGCCTATGACTCGGATGTGGCAAGTTTTCAGTCAAAATTCCTATTACATGTAGTTCATAAACCGATTGAACTTGGATGCAACAGACTGTAATTTTTATTTCCATATCAGTCGTAAGTTCGACGTATATTTAGTTTTAAACATAGAAAATTGCGAGATTGTATCCCCCATGATAAACATGTTGGATCTGCCCCTTCCTTTGGACGAAAGGGGGCTCATTGCTCTGTTTTTCTTTTGGGTGTGTTGGTCATCATTTCTTTGTTGTATCAACGCCATTAGGGTTGTTACGTTTTCAAGCTTTGCTTTTGTGACGACCCTTGCAACCATCCTATTTATTGTGTAACAGAAAATACCACTTAATGATTTTCATTTATGTAAGATATGTTTGAGGATTTATATACAAAACTATTGTTCATTACCTTGATGTCAAGTTTCAGATATGTATTTTCTTGTCCAGAATTTTGTTATGAAAAATGTTGCAAAAAACCAATAAATGAAATGAAATGAAATTAGCTGATCACCTTTGACCATTTTGACCATGACAGCACAACTAGTCCCGGAAGGGAGTCTACATTTTTTTTCCAGTGCCGACGCGCTATATATGGTCTGGTGATCCTGTGTCTCTGCACTTCATGCTCTTGGTGTGCTGTCAGGCCATTTTAAGTGGTGTCTTTCTGCTGCGAGTTGCCTGTTTGTAGATGGTCGACATGGAGGCAGTGTGGTATCTTGCCTTTTGTCGTTGTTCTGTCTGTCCGGTGTGGACATGTTGTTAACAATATTGTCCGTTGGCTGTGTGATGAATATGCCTGAGTCATAACACTTTAAAAACACATCGATTCCTTTGAAAATGCAATTGAAATCACAATGGAGAGCTGAGAGGCTTTTGTCGAAGTTGGTGGACTGGGACAGCAGATCATCTGACGATTTGCACCGGACAAACAATTACAAATATGTCGTTGTCCAGAGTCAAGGGATGCTGTTCCGGTCCACCAACTTTCGACAAAAGCCTCTCAGATCTCCATTGTGATTTGACTTGCAATTTCAAAGGAATTGGTGCGTTGTAGAGAGTTTCCCCGCAGTAAATGCGAAAAATTCGGACTGACGGTTCATGAGCGGTCCGTTTTCGATGTGTTGTTATCTTTGTTTCCGATGTGACGTTTAATAGCCCATGGTTATTTTAATGGTCCGTTGTCGATGAGTAATCTCTGTGCTATCGGTGCGATGCCGGGGTTCGTTGTCTTCATGGTCTTCGTGCTGCTGCCGGTTGCGATTTTTTTTCCGTCAGTACTTGTGCACCGGACGCGAGAGGGCAGTGAGGATGACGAGATGATAGGCTGTTTTGGAGGCTGGAATCAGATTGGAGTCTTGCTTCAATGTTTAATGAGAAAATTCCATGGAAAATCATTCTAGGCCACACTCGAACCTGCCTTCATGAACTTGACTGCAGGATTGGCTTACTGATTTATTTCATATGCAAATTTCCCCCCACGCAAGAGGTAGTAGAGGTCGTATTTGCCTCGTTCTGTACGTTTTTTTCTGCGAGAAGCCATGAAATTCAGGGCGCACATTTGTAATTCATCCGCGCGCAATGCATTTCGAACAGGCGTAAGTAAATATCACATGACTTTTTTAAACATTGATTCATCAGTATTAGACAAAATGATTGAATATCAAATTGATAACATTAAGTTTATATTCACTCTTTCATAATTGGCCCTTTGGAGAAGGTAGGCTATAACTTTAACAATTATTCAAATTATGGGTGTCGTTCCAGTTTTTCTCGCTGACCGAATATCTGGTTAGCCTTGTTTCAGGTCTTATGAATATTTCTGGGTTGTACAAATACCAGATTAACGTACAGTATCTAATTGTGTTATACTTGAAAATGTGAATAACCTCAGCGAATAGAAACTAAATCTACATAGAGGTTGATTTTAATGATCCCTTTGATGAGCTGTGATGTTACACGTGAGTGAGTGGGAGTCTGAATCACACCATGGACCTATTACGAATAGGTCCATGATCACACACGTGTGCCTGCAAATGCACAAGACGGAAAAGAATATCCTTGCCGCATGCGTGTAAGCGGAATCTATTCGGTTGAGAAGTTTCGTTCGCTGTAATCCTTTTGTTGGCTGAATGTATTTCTTTATGTTCCCGGGAACTATACATTACGTCCGGTAACGTTAAGTCCTCCATGCTATCCTCCTTACCCAAGTAATATTCATGGAGTAATATGATGTATATTCGGTAGATGAATTTATACATAAATAAATAAATGTATGTATAAATGGCTTAATTAAAGGACGGCGCGGGGGTATTTAGGGCGGCCACCCAAATGAGTGAAAACAAAATGAAAAAAAAAGGCGAATGATGAAGGCAAAAAAGGGAAATATTAGGGGGAAAATAGCATATAAAAACCAATACGCCGGGTGTTGTCTTGATTATGTTATGAAGTAAGCCCCCTATAAAAGAAAAATCAAGCGTCACGGTTTCGAAGGAAGAATCATAACAAAGAAAGAAGGGGATGAAGGCTAATTAAAATGCCATTGCAGTTACAAGCGAACACACCCAATTTTTCAAATCAATGTCAATGAATCTCCACATGCACAACATAAATTTTGTTTGTCACGTTTTCGATAGTTATACACGTTTTTGATAGTTATACGAGTACTGTAGATTTTTGAAGCCTTTCAATTCATTTATCTTCCAAAGTCTTTATCAAATTTATCATTAGTAAAGCTTGACTAGTATTAGTTTTTCGTAGCGCCCAAATTCAGAACAGGACAATGTGTTTTTGCTAATGTAGAAAATGTTCTGATATTTCGTCGTCTAATAAGCGTGTTAACCATTGATTCAAGGGTAAATTTTGAAAGTTGAAAAGTTTGAGTGAATCGAACAATCAAGACCTCTTTGTAACCTCAACAAGTGGCTGATTAAAAAAACGGACAAGTTCAACAGACACAACTCTGAAAATCTATAGAAGCTGAATAGAAAGTAAGAAATAAATTTTGTTTAATTTCTTTTCAGAATAGTTATATTCATAATTGTATAGAGAGGTATGAAATTTAGTGCGATGATGCCACACACTCACTTTTTTTTGTATTTCTTTGATGTTTTCGGTGGGCCTGCGATTGGGCATAAAATCACGTGATTGTATTTGAACCAGCACTTATCCGCTGAACCCTAGCTAGCTATTTTGGGAGATCATATGGCCGGGAAGGGGGGCTGCGAGCCCCCCTCCCCCTCCCCCTCCCTTGAGATCTCGGCCGTCGGTCGCGCCGAAAATTAGCACGCAGATTGTCTAGGACATATAATCTACAAAATTGTATATTAATTTATTTCATAATCATACATTTATAATTTTTGGTTGAAACCACAATTTGCATTGACTTTGTACACGAAATCACGTTTTTGAGCAATTATTGGTCTGACATGCACTTACAAAATGTTGCGTAATTTTAGAATCGCGTACCCGGGCGTCGTAAATTTGCGCAAGACTTGAAAGTAAAAGTCAGCAAGTGGCGCGGTAAAAAAAAAATCGCGCGGCGAAAATATTGCGCGAATCGTCGTGGGGGGGAGGGGGGTCGGAGGCCTAAATAGGATTAAGTTAGAAGTTCAGATGAAGTTTTGCGTGCGCTGATCGTTTGATGGTTTTGATCCCGGGGAGTGGGGTAGGGGCACAAAATAAAGTGTGCTAACCCCATCTGTTATCGTGAGTATTTCCTAATAGATTGATATTTTTGTCATGAATGTTGATGAAGGACGTCCATTCTTATAACCATCGGACCGATATCTTCAGGATAGTCAGATGACTTAAGCCTTGGTCACAACCCACCGTGCGTGTTGTCCGAACGTTTTTTGGGGAGGCCACGGCCGCCACGTTTTTCTAAAGGTGACGAGAGAGTGGTAAGAGAAGGGAATGAGTACGTCAACGCAAGTCACACGCACGGCCGTGAGCGCGTTGCGTGCATCGTGCTTTTTGTACGTGGTAAGTGAGTTGTACGTGCTTACAACTTGCTTGCAGCATACGCCGGAGCGTACGATCTCCGTGCGATTGTCGCGTTATCGTTTAGAGGATGCTGCTCACGTTCGGTATCCTCGCTCTCTCGCATAAATTGTAAGTGCGTGCAATTGCGATGAACGTTGGCATTAGAGGGCACCTACGTACTGGGGTGAATTCATAGCCTGCACGCAGACCGCACGCATTAAAAGTTTTCATGCAGCAAAAGTGCTCCATCGTCTGCGTGCTCCCGAATCAGAGAAGGTACTCACCACATACGGATCCCCAAATTTTGCCCACGTTTTTGCAGGTAGACAGCACGCACGTGCAAGTACGGCCAGTTGGGACCAAGGCTTTAGTCAGGTGATAATATCGTCATCTTCCGACAACCTATCCCACTTCTGGAATTCTTACACCGCACTATGCGCCCTCTTCAGCGCCCACACACTCACGCACTGCATTGAATTCCATTTCAGAGGGTAAATATCGCAGGCGCAAATTAGGAGAAAATGGCCTTTTGGCACGATTTGATGGCAAAGGAAAACACGGAGAAAGGGTGTTTCGTCATTGCTAAGCCGCTCAAGGACCAGCTAAGCAAATGGCATCCTATTATACAGTATGGAATGGGGAAGAATTGATCAGCCATTGGCCCAGACCTAGACCATGTTGACACCCGCGCTAAATTCCTCATGGGTCTTTAATCGTCTTAGTGGCTTGTATAACCGGGCTGTATTAGCACTGCTCATTAATTTAACAATGATTGCATTCATTGAGTTACGACTATATAGTTCATTTTGAATTTTTACTTTATTGGCGTACATCATGAGATAAACAGTATTGTAGTAATAGGGAACAACACAAAGCACACGAATGGTACAATGTGAGCATAATTACGCGAAAATTGTTTGTGGTATAGGGCCAAAAATGATAGAGAGAGAGAGAGAGAGAGAAAGAGAGAGGATGTTGAAACGTGATGCTCTCACATTTATAGAGGGAGTGGGCGTTAGAGCGGGTGACACGACATTTGCTCCGGCGACAATTGCTCGGGGCTTTATCTCGTCTAAGATATAGGTTTAGAATGATTGTAATAGGGTTTTATGGAAGGTTTAAGGTTAGGTTTGGGATAGGGTATAGTGTTCATTCTAGGGTTGGAGTCGGTCTTTCCATTAATATGTGGAATTTGCAGCGGAGCAATTGTCGCCGGACCAAATGCCATGAAACCGTAATAACATGTAGCTCTGATAATAAAACGATAACAAAAAGTGATATGATTTTTTCATTAATCTATTCCCCTCCTATCTATCGATGGAAAACATTCAAGAAATGCAATTTTGTACAAGATTGAATTCGTGATTGGCAAAATGAATACTATGTTGGGTTTGTTCAGTAATGGGTGGATCAATGAAGTAATAAAGCAAATGTTTTTATGGGTTGGGGTTTGATACGATGCTCTGAATCTGATATTATCGAGATTATGATAGCACACTGCAAAAACTCTGTTGTTGATTTAACACCAGCCCGGAATCTATATATGTCCACACCAGAGAAGTGATAAACAACACCAGTTTCGTTTTGGTCTAACACCAGATAGGTGTTTATACAACACCAATTAGTATTAAAACAGCATCGGTTTGATTCCAAACTGGTGTTGTTTCAATACTTCTCTAGTGTGGACATATGTAGATTCCGGCCTGCTGTTAAATCAACACCGGAGTTTTTGCATAGCACTCAGTATACAATGTATCCTCTCTTCTCTGGACCTTCTAGACTAAGGGCACTAGAATACAGTGATTGGCATGAAATACGTACGTGAGTATTTAAAAAAGAAATGAATTTGTACTCAAGTTAATTTTATCTAATTCATACGAATGTGAGTGCATTGAATCCAGCTAATATGTCATTATCTGAAACCGATAACTTTTAATTGAAAAACAATGATATCGTTGACTTGCATGGTCATGGGAGTTCCTGTTCGGGATTTTGTTTTTCATTAAAAAAAGTATTTTGTGACAAAAATTAACAATTTCATCATGTCAGAGTTGTCCCTGTAGTTACCACTGCGTTTCAGAAACAATAAGTGTAATATGAGCATTGGAGAATTATATGGATTAAACGTGAATCACGATAAACTGCGAATGATGACATGTCGATATGGATTAAATTCAAAAGATGGGAGCTTGAATAATTTGAGATTTATATATAAATCTTTATTTAAGATATCAGGTTCACGCAGAGTCCAGCAGGTTTCTATCCATAGCCGATATTTATTTCAAATCCCTGCAATTCACAATATATTTACAAGCGATAGGTCGGCCATAGAGCAATAGAGAAGTTAGACAAATTGTATAAGGCATTTTAAAAATCTTCCTTTTGGGAGCGGGGGCTATTATTACACGTGCTTCGTATTTATAACCCATGGTAATTCGTTCTTCAACTACAGAACTGTTGCAAAACAAAAGCGGTGGTTCGAAACATCCCGTCTGAACCCCTCATTTTCAAATTCTTCGAGAAGCTAGTTGAAGGTTTTCTAGACGTCGGAAAGGAGAAAAAAGGCGCTTTGTCACAACAGTGTACAACAAAGCTTATAAGCTATGAGCGAGCGAACAAAAATTGATCTTTTGAATATAGAAATACGATTTTGTTACAGATTTTAACATATCAATACACATGTAATGTCATGATTTTAACCCCTTTCCTTTCCTTTTCTTCCGTTTTCTCCTTTCCCCTGTTCTTGAACCTTTTTGGGGTCAGTGGCACCCCGACCACCCCCCTGTATGCAAGTACATATCATGCTTGTTTTATCTGTGTAATGGTTCAATAATCGTTTTACCTGTATGTCGGAAAATGACGTAGAAGCAACGTTTCTTTGTCAGTTTGCTTATGTTCTTGTATCTGAAATACGGGAGAGCTTAAGAAAGCTTTTTCATTAATACTATTATTGAATAGAAAGCAGATGGATGATCCATATTCTGCGGATATTTAGTTGTATTATTTCGTTCTTATTATACTCAAATTATATGTTTCTTTGCGTTATTGTTAAAACGTTTTGTTATGGCATGATCACTTTGAAAGTATTGATAGATAAAGTATGAAAAATGCTAATGTATTCAGATACAAGTCCATGCATAAGCAATATTTACAAATTGAACAGTAGTAAAAGAGTGTGGTGACGTTTTGAATGAGCGAAACGGAAAGGCTTAGGGGCGTTTCCAAGACGAAAGGTGCATCAGGGGTGTGTCGAGGACCTAGTTGATCTTTTTTTTTCTGGTGACATTTTCTCTCCTGCGTCAGAACAATCCCAAGCGAGTTCAAGTACTCCAAGATGTTGAATGACCGTGAGATGTAATTAATGAATAGAAGTCTTATATTTTTTTATTAATGAATCACGTTTTATTTGCTGTAACTTGTTATTCGTACAGACCAATTGATGTTTATAATTATCTCTGTATGGATTCACCGGGTTTCTGTTTTGTAATTAACCTCACATGATTGGAATTGAGAAGCCATTGATTTTTTATGGCTTTTTAGAGGACAAGTCCACCCCAACAAAAAGTTGGCTTGCATATAACACTGAAAATTTCTACAAAATCGGATGTATAATAGTTGTTTGCACATCCGGGTCAGTATGCAAATGAGGAGACTGATGACGTCACCCACTCACTAATTCTTTTGTATTCCATTATATGAAATATTAAATACTTCAATTTCTTCCTCATTGTCATGTGAAGAAAATATTTATTCTTCCCTGAACATGTGGATTACCATTGTCTTAACATTATGTGGTTCAGTTAAGATGGTCATTATTGCCAAGTATGTCAGTCTGTAAAAAAATGAAATATTGTATCATTTAAACAATAAAAAAACAAAACAAAAGAAAGAGTGAATTGGGGACATCATCGACTCTCTCATTTGCATATCACTGAGTTTTGCATATACATGTTTTGCAAGAAATAGGCAAAACTTTAAAATGTCCTAAAGCCACGGTCACACCAACCGAATTTTGTTGGTACGTTCCTTGAACGTTAGGGAGAGGGGGTCGAATTTCGACAACGCTTGTCACCGCGCACAAAATGGGGGAAAATCGAAGTCCCGGGCGTTGCCTTAGCGGGGCACCGCTGAAGCCGGCGTTGCTTTGGCGTTGTTTTAACGGTAGCGAGTGTTGGTTTAGCGATGACACCTCCATACCAACGCCAAACCAAAGTTGATCACCGCAATGGATCGCTGATTCAACGTCAGACACCGTTCCAGCAATCCCGTGTCCGCTCGTAAAACGCTTACAACCGCCCTAACGAAGTTTGTGCAACGTTAATCCCCGCGGTGGTCCAGCGGTCAAGATTTCTGCGTTGGCATGGTTGGCCTAGCGGACCTAAACGTCCACGAACTTGCATCTAGCGGTGCCAAACTTTGACTGAGCGTTGTTGGAGCGGTGGTGAATTTTGCCGGAGCGGAATTTTGTGCAGGAATTTTGTGCAGCTCAAAACTTTCGGAGCGGTAGGAGGGACCATCAGCGGTTGCCGAGTTTATACGGCGTTGCCTTAACGATGGCCAACTTCTTTTAAACGGTGGTGAACGGTAACAAGCGGTGATGATTTTTTTTCCACCGCTCCAGCAAAGTTCTAGCGATGTGACCACTACTTTCTTATTTTACATCCGATTTTGATGAAATTTTCAGTGTTGTGCTTGTTTGATTTTTCCCTATCTATTTAAATACACGTTTTTTCTGGGGTGGACTTGGCCTTTGGGCTTGGATAACTGGTCAATTTATCGAGAATCATCTATATCATCCGATCTTACAGAAGTGTAGCAGCCGAGTTTTTTTTTTCATCAGCCGAATCTTTGTGAAAATGTCACATATTCATATCCTAGATATCTAGCGCCCTCTCTAGGTTACACTTGTTATTGTTTAAAAGGCCCTTTGACCACTTTTTAAATGAATTTAGTGATAGGATATTAAAAATGACAAAGATGGTAGCCCGAAATTTCATTTTTACCCCCCCCCCCCAAAAAAAAGTATATATTTTATTTCTTTATTTCGTTTGGTTACCTAATGAAACTATATTTTCATTCATAATTGTTAAGTCTTCCTCATAACTGTTAATCGAATATACACTCTAATATTATCTAGTCATAAATTCGAATGGTGTTAGGCGTATTTTGGGGATGTGTATACTGAAGCTAAAGGCAGGCTGTGACCATCTTTGTACATGGATTCGGATTTCCTAAACATAGATTTCGGGCACTTTTCACAAATGATATATATAATAGTCACAGATAGCGCTTATGTTTCTAAGCTCTTTAATTACTATTACCCCGGATCCTGGCATACCCTAACACAAAGTATGCAATTTCTCCACCTCACTGGAAGCATTCCAGCAGAAATTCCAAGATATTCGCATCCTACCGGGTACCCAACACTGGGTGGAGAGTGGCAAAGTGTGGATTGACACCTTAATCATGTATATTACAGGGATATAGAGTCAGAACCGCTACACTACGACGCTATCGTTCGTCTTATCCAAGAGGACTCGCCACTCTGCTCGTATATAGGCTGATGCACATATGATAATCCTGTAACATTTCCCGGGGGGGGGGGGCAGTCAAATGTATTCCTGTACACATGCGTGACCAAATTATTTCCAAACACCCCCTAAACGAGTTTTTTTTCTCTGTGTGCAAAATAACCCGCTAAACAAGTTTTTCGCGGGCTTCATTTACACATTTTGGCCCCTAAACAAGTTGTCGCCAGAATATGACCCCAAAATAAAAAAGCTTTGGAAAAAAAAACACACCCCAAATTCGTTTGACCCTGCGATTGACCATTAACCACCTTTTTTGTTATTAATACCCTTAACGAGTGCACGTGCAGCCCGCGTCCAAAACTGAAGAAACACCCCAATAAACGCGTTTTTATTTTATTGGTCACGTATGTGTAAAGCAATGTATTTGACTGACCCCCCCCCCCGGGTAACATTCATGTTATGCCTAGCATGCCTAGTTCGTCTATTCGAGGGAGCGAAAAGAGTGAGAGCACGAAATCAATCTACTTTATCAGGAGAACATTCTTTTATAGCATTTCGCGACCACATCTCACTATTTCGAGAATCCCCGTAGATCGCCACCTGGACCTGAGCATTATTCCAAATTCACCTTTGCGTTGGGTGCAAATATATATTTTTTAACATCCCTGTTACAGTCACATAACGAAAGGAGAGTCGGAGAATTAAATGTAAAATGTGAGGATGTGTACCTATTTTTAGCCCATCTTTTAATCATGAAACTGGGGGAAGTAGGCCTACATTCACTGTTCGACATTCAATCTATTTTAGATTTAGGAAAAATTATCAACAATGTGTAAAAAGAGGGCGGAGATGGAAAATGGAGAGATTTTTACAACAATGCAAGGGTTCATTAAACAACCTCATTTTGTGAGCGGGCTGAATGAGTCCATTATAGTGGTGTAGGAACCGCAAACAAATTGTGTTTTCCCGCGTATGTCCAAGTTCACTGCAAGGTAAGCTTGAGCGCAGAGCGACATTGACTTGTGTCGTGTCTGCGTGCGCACGCATCTATTACTGCAGCTTGCTAGCAGAAGACAGACAGCACAGTGCAGTAGCTCGCTCCGATCCCACCGTACGTAATGTGTGCAGACATTACACACTGCATGTAAACAAACGGTATAATATGCATTGCCACATTTACTTGTGTTATTCGAAGTGAGACGCAAGTGAGAAACCCGGACTGCTCCGTGCGTGTAATGTACGTACGTGGAAACAATAATTTCTCAGTCACTCAGCTTTTAGAATACTGGATATTTTGCGTTTGTGTTAATCTACAGTTAAAAGTGATTGTTTCATAACCGTCTGGTATTGTAATTACAAGACTGTGAGCAGTACTTCTGGAATTCGAGGATCTGCAGGTATACTGTGAACGATTGACTGTGGGGCCTACGTCCTGTACCAGCACGTCGACTCATCTCGACCCCAGGAGCTCTGGCTGAGGTGAACGGAATATCTCTGTAGTAAGTCCCGCTAGACCGTGAGGATATCCACACTTCGCTGCATTGATTAAACTTCTGTTAAACCTTCCCGTCCTTTCAGCTCTGGGTTTATCTTCCCGTTACTGATGTTTCGGAGAGGCATACTGTAGATTCAAAGGTTTCTCGTTCATGAGAGGGTTTCAATGTTTCATTTCTACGGCTTCTGATGCTGATATTCTCCCATTTGCATTTTGGAAAAGAAGCCCCTCAGCCCGTCAATCATCGGATAAGATCCTTCACTTCACCAATATTAGGGAGGGAGTCTCGGTGTGAGCCACCATTCTTGAAGTCGCCTTCGGTCCATGTACGCTCTTCTCCTGCATCTCTCTACGCAATAATTGACTTTTTTTTTCAACCTTATTCACGAAATCATCTCCACATTGGATCAAAACTCCAAACTAATTTTTCATTTTCATGACATGCTTACCCTGCCGTTGGCTGCGTTTGAGGCGAGTCTTATCAGAAATGATTGAATGAAACGCTGATTAATCCCATCACAGTGTCTTCTACTCATGTAACGCAGAGTTATTTCAAGCCAAGGAATCACAGAGGCGTAGAGCCAGCTTGAATTCATCGGCAGTGTTTCGCTAATGAACCCCCTGTGTCGTCTAATATCAGCAAATGAAACTAACTTAATGAGTTTTTTGTTTACATTGTGTTTCCCGCTTCATTCAGTTATTCAATCTAATTCGACGCAGGTTAATTACCACCACTGATTTCCCCCTTCGGTTTTTTTTTCATTTCCATGGCCCCTTTAACCCTCCTTTGACTTTAATCAACTCAACTCAATTGCGGTGTATGTCATTAGCGCGAGTTCGGAAAATTGGTAAACACTCTGCTTCAATTTGTGGTGGAGCGCAAAGAGAGGGGTCTATTTTCTCTGCCTATTGTAAGGACCGACAAAGGTTTGGTTACGGAGCCCGGGTTTAATTCATTACGGGTCCATTCAATCCAGCGAAGAGTAGATAAAGTATCGGTGCATTTCATCGGTCTGCCTACCCCCGGATTCTTCATTAGATGTTAGAAGCTGGGATCATCTCCGACATAAAAATACATTCATCAGAAGCATCTCCAGCTCCGTCTTCTTCGTCATCTTCGAATTTTGCCAGACTGAGGAGCTACCACGGTGACTGCCTGCTTTGGCACTGTGTAGTATTTCGTATAGCATCTTTCATACCAAGGGAACAGTGTTACATTTTCCACTCTTCATAAATCTCATTTTATTCTTTTTTTCAAAGGAGCTGAGATATTATATTTCATGTGAGTTATATATTTACTCTCCTCTTGATGCCTATTTTTTATTACTGTGATTCATAATCCAGCACCTTGCCGGGAATTTCATTTCAAGATCTCAAGATTTTTTTTTTCGGAGTGGTTCAGGAGGAAGGCAACATAATTGCGAAATAACTGTCAACCCTCAGCACCGAGGAAGTTGATCGAACAAACGAGTTGCGGACGACGTGAATAGATTATTATATCGAGTTTTGATAATAGGCATTGTGCACCTGTGCATACATCGAACCAACCCTCGCTTATAACCCTTCGATGAGCCCGCCATCTACAAACATGTCTCACACACAGGATCGGAGCCAAATCGTAGACAAAGGTAGGTGGATCCCCCTGATACTTATCTAAGGTTACTCCTAATTGATTTTTATAATTTCAAGTGCTCTCGGTAATGGATTTTCGTCCTTCTCTCAATGGAGCGCAATCGTATTAAGCCCTTACCCAGATTATCTTCCCCACACTTTTAAAAATTTGCTTTCACTCCCTTTTACTCCATTTTCGCAGCTCTCCTGTGTTTGAGGAAGAGAAGGTATTGATCAGATAAAGCAGCCCACACTGGTCGTTTTAAAAGGTTTCGCACTTGATGAATTAGTTGATGGAAGGTTCGTTGAAATCACACTCGCGGCTTCTAATCAGCCATTTATCTAAGGAAAAGCACTTTACTCTAAACATGGCCAACTCGGCACCTGCCTTAGGAAAGAGATGGCAGTATCGACATCGTTCAGAGTCCCCCACCAACCAGGGGACAAAATCTCCCGCAATATTCCAAGATAGATTTGTTTTCATGAGGCCCTCTCCTCCGTGTCCTCGTGGTCCCTTTCTTTCGGGTATTGTTACTCATTCAAATCCGATACTTTCTGAATGGTGAATGTATGAATATTAGCCCGAGGTAATCAGTTTCATGTTCCACTTATGCACTCTTATATCGCGCGAGCGATGCATTAAAAATTTTGGCGATGCTTTCAAAAAACCCTTTGCAATTTTTATTTATGGAACATTTTCTTTCATGTCATATAATTGCATGACCATTGATATCTTTGGTTGGATCACATTGATATGAATCTACCAGTACAATGTCAGTAACTACTTTCTAGTTCTGTAGTAAAGATTCAAGTAGATGATTTGAATCAACACAGTTCGTTCAAATATCTGACCTCTGATCTCGAATAATCATGATACTCTTTACAGCTATAAAAATATTTGTACGTATTAAATCGGAGGGGGTACAACTGAACGATTATGATCTTGATAACAATTACATCAGGGATGGCATTAATAAGGCGAAACGATAAATATATATTTTACAATATGAATCATAAGAATATACAGCCTGGTTTGGGAATGTAGTGCTCTTTGTATACATACATTGTATACCGGCATGCTTTTCCGGGCGGCATTCCCCATTTGTAGGGGCAACATTGAAGTTAGAAAGTGCACTTAAGATATGCTCTCTGCATATTAATAACCTCCCATCCGTGCACTTTAGGTAGATCAAATTTGTTATGCTGAATACAGTGATAACAGCCACCGAAACACTCTGCAAATTTCATGTAAAATGTATCTACATGTTCATGTTTAATATATCATCTAAATTTTGTCCGTGTATGGATTAATTTGTGACGTCAGTTCGTCTATGTTTTCACCCATAATCCCGATTATGTTTTTAATGTAGTGTAATTAGGCTGTTGCGCGAATGCATATGGGAAATAAGCATGATTGTATGTAGGCAATGCAAATCACTTTCTGCAAGGCCTCATGCAGCGCATGTCGTATAGACAGGATTCATTAATATGATATATCACAACATGATTATACATGTTTAACTACATTATTACTATTAGTGATCAACGTGATCAGCGGTAATCATGGTATTAAACAGCTTAAGGCAGATATGAATTTCCTGTTTTTTGCATATTGTTTGTAAATAACTTATTCGAATCACTAATTCGATGTTTACTATACATTCAACGATGACAAGAAGCATGCATGAAGTTGGCAGAATTGAGGTACTGACAGTACATGAAATGCAAAGGATGGGGGTTTATATTTTATATAAAGAGAAATTGGTCGAGTGAACACCAAAATTGAATGAAAAAAACACACGAAACACCCGCTTAAGTGTCTGATTAAAGTTAATATGATAGTTACAGATAGAAATGATATTTTATGCGATGTCACTGGACGATTAATAGCACCGTGGTGTAAGTGAGTGGTTAATTAATTACTTTCAGATATCGTACCAGCGCGGCATTTAGCAATACAAAATGATAAGTGCGCCAAAGAAAAGTGTGTAGACGGAGGAGATTATTGGCAAATATAACGAGATATCGTTGCAATAGAATTGCGTTTGATGTTTTATGATGTTTGTAAATCGAAACGAGTTATGCGGGGTAATAATTCTGAGGAAAATAATAATGGCGTTGCGAATGCGATGATAACAGAATGAAATGTTAACTTGTGATTATTGTAGAAAGAGCGTCAATTTGTAATACCAAATTATACACATACAACAGCAAACAGTTATTTGTTATTACTTTATCAAATATTAAGTTATACCTTCTAATGTGGTTGATAAGAATGGAATCGAGGTGTAATATTCACCTAGTAGAATTTGGCATACAAACATGCTAGTTACACACTCGCATCTTTGTTACAAAGAAAAAAAAACAAATTAAAAAAGCCATTTGTTAGAGATTTACTGTTGGAAACGATTAGTATGGAAATTAAATTTTGCTCTTTTGCCATCAATTTCAATCTGGCATTGTTATTGCAATGGACCCTGTTTCCATCTGTGAGATCAAGATAATTTCCATAGTAATTGAAGTTTTACATTTAACATAAACTAAACATTCAAATTGTATTTCCCGCTCATTGCCAGTCAGATCCGGGGAAAATCGACTGATATTAAGTGAATGTTGGAGAAGTTAAGCGGGATATCTCCTTTCCCCCCTCAGCATTCTTTTGAATAATGTCATGAATATGCCTCCTCGAATCTCCCGATATTCGTGGATTACCGTTCCTTCGTTTCTTTCAAGCCAAGAAATGATTGGGATATTGTGGAATGACTAAGAAACTAACCAGAATATTGTGAAAGGATGTGAAGAAAACGAAAGCTCGAATAATGAGCAGAAATCGAGCTTATTTGAAATGGGGTCGGATAAATCAATCCCATGCAAGCATCGATGATAAAAGATTTTGAGACCAATTGGGGGGTATATTTCAACCTATTAACTGGTTCCAACTTTGAGTACACCGCTGTGATCCTATTGTCTTCACGTGTTTCCATCCGAGCGAACCATGCTTATCCCCCTGTAAATGCCATCTCATAAAAAAGCATGGAACAATAGGGCGGTGCTGTAAGGGAGCACCAATTACACTTGCAGGGGTAATGATTTGGGGATCATCTACCAATCCATACCAGTCCAATTACCTCCCCAAGACAATCAGAGTGACCATTGTCACAAACCCACATCAAAGGTTGGGACCATCTTGCCATCTCATGGTGATTTCTCCTTTTCTCTTTGGAGAGGAGTCCCTTTCTCAAGACAACAATGCATCTTTGACAGTAGAGCGTATCGAGGCGCCTTACTGAAGAGACGGTTGAAGGAAGCACCGTGACTGGTATAAGTAATTATGCGAACTTTGCAATTAACGGTAGTAGTTCTGGAACGAAATTGTAAACATACTTAATCCTGCCATTGCCCTCCTTATAAGTGCCAATGTAGTATTGCACATTGCATTCCCTCATGTAGGTTATGGCTATTTTTCTCATTTGCAAGTGGGTCAATGTATATATTCATAGGATACTGAAACTAAAGGAAAACTGATGATACTGTCTTTAGGTCTATATGGTCTTTGTTTATAGCTATAAATATAATCCTGACTGTACGATTTGTCCATGAAATTGTCAATGGTGTTCACTCTCTGTTCTACCTAAGAACAGAAATTCCTGATCAGTAATGAGTTCATCAGTATGATTGTTAAATTTAATCGCCAGGATGCATTAAGCACACTGATGATGTACGATAATTAGCCTCATTATAGAGCCAAGATGAGGGGAGGGGTGCGCACCACCAGTTTCTTCCAACCTTGGTGGGGGCTCCGCGTATTAACGTTGCTCGCTAATGAGGTCTTATTACCCTTGTCACTGCTCACGCCCCCTTTCACCTCATTACCAGGACGCGGAATTACCCCGAGGTGTTAGTAATGTGATTGTCTCGCGTTTGCTCGACCCAAAGCAATTAACGCGTTGTGTTGTTATCTTGGCGGAGTGGGCCATAAAGCCGTCGGATGTGGTGTCTCCCACCTACCCCCTTTCTCGACCAAATAGAATGGTGGAATACCTCTGTTAGGAGGTCCTATACGGAAGGTAAATAGAAGAGACAGCAGGCGACCAGTTAGCAAAGACACGATAAATAGTTTGTGCCTCCATGCGTAAGAATAGGCCAATGTGGGGTTCACAATCTCTTGTTCAACGCTGTTTCAATTTCACAAACTCTTCAGAAAGTTCTTTTCAACCTGAATAATTGCAGCTTTATTCAATCATCTGCATTCGGCGTAGCTTTAAAATGGCAACTCTAGACCATAACTCACCAATATAACTCGTTTCCTTCAGATACGTGCAAGAGCGTTAAAGACTGATATTTATTGAAGCAGATTGTAGTTTCGGTATATATGCGTAAAAAAAACCACGATAATTGAAAGTCGGACGCTCATTATAAAATGAATCACCTAGCATTCGATTAACATTACAAATTAATAAAAGAACACCGTCTCCATTTATGATTTAAACGAAAAAAAATGATACAAAAAGCTGTGTACCTTGTCCTAATTCCAGCTACCAATTGCTTTCGGCAGCAACATAATATATTGAAAGCACCTCACGGGTACGAAAAAGTAAAACCAAAAAATATTTTGGATTTGAAAACAAGATTTTTTTCGCCCTATATTAATTCTTTGTTCAAAAAGGGGGTGAGATCAAGCAGATGGCGTCCATGCCACTGGGAAGCGGGGTGGTGATATGGGTACCACCATTATTTTTCTACGGGTGCTGTGTATGTAATACACCATAGGCGGCACCCCCGAAAAAAAAGTTTATACCAAAATGTACAAATGTTACTAAAAATCGCCTTCATTTTGGAGCGAACCCCCCTTTTTTGGCTTGTTAAGTTTTTTTTTTCTCCAAACCAGCACTCCCTCTTTCATAAATCGTTCTCATGCCCCTGGTGGCGTTCCGGCCTTGTACCTCATCAACAATCCCCGATACGAAAGGGTGCCACTTTGTTCGTGATTGAAGACCATCGTAGCAATATTGTTATCGATTTTTTCGTCTCAACATGATCTCTTAATAAGGCATAATGAGGGGTTACTGGATGGGGTTGCTCATTATCTGGCTACATTCTAATCAATAATGTCCTTTCAGTCCGACACCTAAATTGGGGTGGCGATTGTCGACTTTTATACTTATATTTTTGTAAACATTATTTTCGTCTTATCCCCCAAAGACTGCTACATTCCCTCAATTTTACGGACTAATCCATGCATTAGTTTTCATTTTTAGGCTTAAAGTCTCATTTGAGAACTGCATCGATGGGAATTATCTTGCAGCAGACCTACAGGATGATGAAAATACATTCAATTGAATGTCAGAGGGCTAAGGTATCAAGAGCATTGTTAAGAAATATTTCGAAATTACCGCTCCATATCACTCTGTTTTTCAAAATTATTCTTTCTGTCCCACTTTGTCGCATTCTGTAAGGTAAATGAATTGTATTAGAAAATGTCTAGGTTGTCAGTAAGTGTCATCATTACTCATCCATTAGCATCGACCTTGATGAGAGTTTCTCATTTTTTTTTATCAATATCATTCTGTTTCCGAGCTGATCAAGCTGATGGAGGTGGGGGGGGGGGGGGTAGGGGGGGTAGGACGCATTTTGGAGAAAGTTAGTGAGGGCGTTGATGATATACATGGAGTATTATTTAGTTGGTCTAGGATCCTAGTAGTAGAACTGTTTACATGGAACCATAATTCTGCTTGACATGATGTCAGGTGTTATGAGTGACATCGTGGGGTGTCATCAAGCTTGTCACTCAAAGGGGGAGTAGCTCCTTGAGTCAAGTTCTTCAAGAACAAACACCCCCCATCAAACATATCCTGTAATGCACTGGAGATCCTCAACATGCTTGTAGTGGTGAAAAAAGGGAATGGGGCTGGATTTTCCGGAGGTTGTTCTTATTCATTAGGTAAACGCAGAATAAATGTCACACTCTATAAATAGTTCAGTCCCGTTTAGAAGTGATTGGATGTATACATCTCGAGATTACTTCTAGTTTGACTGACACGATGGAAGGTACCAGTTAACCGTTATTCCTACCCCTCCAACACCATTGTGTGGTCTTTGGAGTGGGAGGGACAGTGCTTCAATAAGAATCACCAATTAGTGGAGGGGTGTTGGTTGTAAAGACTGATTGACACGCATTGTCAAGGTTCGTAATTAGTCATGGGTAAGAGTTTGTCTTCGCCGCGGGATGGTGTTAAAGTCGGACTGACGAGCCTGACACCTCAGCCCAAGTCAAGTGCGTTCAGATCAGTACTACCATGGACCTACTACTCTCCATGATACTACAGTAGGCATAATGTTATCTTATGCATGTTATGTGCAGTGACGCCAACGAAATCGTCTCCAAACCGACCGATGGGATGTCATTGAAAATAACGTAAATACTTTCACGAGTGTGTCGGTGTCTTTACTGAAGCGAGACAGATGAAGCCTCGTGATTGGAAAATAAAGATATATACCTTTCAGAGAGAGATATAATCATACTTCGTACGGAACATCCATTCAACAGCTTTGCTTTCCCTTTTCCCTACTTAGAAGATTTTTAATGAAACTGACTCAAATTGCCTCGATTATTGTCTAATGAAATGGCACAGGAAATTTTAAAATTGGTTATTCCCTTTTGCTAGTATAAATTGAAAATATATCACAGCTTAGAGGTAGTGAGCTTTTTAGAATTCATCATTTTACAAGAGACGATTTTGATTTTCTTGGCTTTAATTCAAGTGTACGGTAAGTAAGTATAAGGACTGTGAAATACTACCAGAGATTCAAATTTAATCCATATTTCTGAAGCAGTTGAAATGTATTGATTAGACTATGATCTCCGACGATATGATTTCAATTTTCACTTGGGTCGCTTGATCACAGAATGAAAACTGACTGAACTGTAGATAATTGGAAACCCTTCAAAAGAGACAAGAGATTCCCTTTGATGGTAATCGAGTTATCAACAATAGAACGTCGTTCATGTATTTTCTGATATTTTGACAAAATGCATTTTAGCCTCAATCGTGACCGCAGACAACATGAATGAACATATTCCGTTCGAAAACCCTTTTCCATAGATATTTCAGTTTTCTCTGAAGTTTAATTTGTGGATTTGGCACCTTTCATGGAGAAACCCTTTTATTCCCCCTCAATAGGTAGGTTATAATTACTTTTTCCAATGACTTGTTGGTTCGTTCCAGTCAGGGATTTCTTTGTCTAATTTGTCGTCCACTGTGACAGTTTGTTCCCTTGAATGCAGCTAGATTTTTTGGCATTGGCATGCTTGTGTGTCATGCTTGACTATATATGATTGTGTAGAAACAATTATTTGTTGAATAGAATAACTCATCTGGAATTATTGATTAATTATGATCATAATCCAAATGATCCATCACTGGTTTTTGCTCTTTGGTTTAACATGCTTAAGTAAATCTTTTGACTTTCATTTGGATTTTCGCACAGTGGTTTTCTTAATGGGTTAGATAAATGGTTATTTTGTCCTCCCCCTTATCATGTTGATCAGCTTTATTGCTTTTACACGTAAGAGGTCTAATAATAATGTAAAACACAATTTACTTCATTTTATCGTAATATAAAATGGTAATGAATATTAGATGTCTACTTAATAAAGACTATCGTTCATTCAAATCCCTCTGTTTTTTCTCGTAGAATGCTGAGCTTTTTTCCCCCTCGTAATATTCTATTCCATAATGTGTGGTTTCAATGAAGTATCCACAATAAATTTCGATCTAATGAAAATGGATACAATTACAAACAGGTTGCTCTTTACTCAATCCTTGGGAAATTGAGAGAGCGTCGCTTTCCACGGCTCCATTATCAAATTGAAATATCAAATATTTTTTTAAATTAAATGCCCTAACTCACATTGATTGATTTCCGATATGAAAATAATCCCTATATTGGAATAAAAGGCAAACAAGGGGGCCATTAAAAAGCGTATTTCATATGTGTTTTCATCCTCCATTTGACTCGTTCTGTTCCTCTCTTTCCCTCTCTGCAATATGTAGGGGAAGCAGCCTTTGAGAGCAGTGCATTAGCGCCCATTAACAGCCCCAAACCAGTTCATATTTTTCTCTCTTTGTAATTATAACCGAACGCAAAGGCACTTAGGCAAATATTAATATGAAAGTGATACTCCTATTACGAGCTTTCCTCGGGAAAATATCTCTACATCTCTTTCCCTCTCTTTCTGCTCTCCATCTTCCACCTCTCCCCAAGTCACTTTATCTATGTGATCTAATTATTTGCATTGGATTCTTTCCCCTTTCGATGTGTAGGTATACGTGTGTAACTTAAAATGTTCTTGCAAAATTAGTTCGACCATGCGGTCTCCTCCGTCATTTTATGTATCCCTTCTCCAATTCGCCCTTATTTTTTCTTCCTTCAATTTCTTTCTCTTTTCTCTCTATTCTCTCTCTTTTCATCATCTTCTCTACATTATCATACCACATATTTTTCTGTCTGTCTCACACTGCCCCTTAATTTATTGTATCCCGTCCTTAGGAACTTCTGAATCGAGATGTCCATGTTATCCTTCGAAATATTGTGCTCGTAATACACTACTTTATGAAAGTTTTTACCTTCATTTTAATTGTATTTTTATGCTTGAAGCAGAATTGTAACAATTGTCAGGTTGAAAATGGATCTTAAAGATTAACGTGTTCATGGGGACTATAAACATGGCAAAAGCATTTCTCACCTTGAACAAGATCACCTGAACAAGGTAATCGTATACCTGTCGATTTGGAAAGAATATAAAATTAGCAAAATTTGAGGGAACATAACTTCTTTATACTTGAAGTGCCTGGGCTTGAACTTGTGAACTTGAATTTGAAGAATTTATGATTTTTTTCATATTTTGCTTTCAGTGATATATTCTGGTAATATCAGGATCCGTGTATAGGAGTTAATTGCTTTCAGCCCTCGAATTTATAAGATACTCATTACTTTTTTGTGTGTCTGGAGGGGGATTATATAGAAGATTATATTTTCATTTTTTACTCTAGATTTTGCTACGTTTTCTCAGGATATTTTTGTCAGTCTTGCAGGTTATGTCACGTCATGAAGCGACGTGGACTGCTAAACTAATACGGTATCTTGCTCAGACACGTAGATTTTCTTTCCTAAGATATAGGAATAAGCGCTTCATCACCGGCTGAAATCTTAATGGCACTTTGGATTTTCCCGTGGGGGCAGTGTATTCTCACATTCGAAAGGAAGCTAGTATTCTTTGATAAAGTTACTTTTAGCTCGAGCATCTGACATTACAGTTTTTACTCTCCCTTAAATCCTTTCTCTAAAGGCTAATGGATCCTGTCAATTTTCCATTAATCAGAGGATACCCTCAATTCGGCAACGTGAGTGCCTCCTTGGGCAAATATCGGCTATACTCACTCTGATGACAATGGTTCACATACATTTCTTCGGAGAACATAATCTGCATGTATTAAAGTCAAAGGCTGCGTTTGTCAAGGTCATAGATGACACTCCAGAAATACGTATTCTTGATTTAATGCCAGAAATATGTATCCAGCTTTAATGGCAATGTAGTTTTATATTAATGCTTCTTTGATAATTTATAAAGACCATACTGCATATTCAAAGGGAGTTGGGGACATTGATGTTGGGGAGAATATGGTAAAAAGGGATGGGTAAGAGATGCGTCACCTGTGACTAGAAGGGACAGAAGCTTTGAAAGCTCGTGATGAATGAAGGCAATTAACAAAGGCCACAATCATTCTAGGACACGGAGTCTGATTGGGACAATCTCCATGCTATACCATTCTGTTGTGATGTTTTCGGAAGGTTGGTTTCAAAAGAATGTTTGCATTATGGAATGACACTTTGGTAATTTATTGGTCATCAATAAAGTGTTCTAATTGCAGCATGCATGCTTCGTTGTTTTGCACCGCTGTGAAAGGTTCGTCCCTTTTAGGGGCAGTTTTATTTCTTGAATGGATAAAGTTTTTATCCATGTTAGCATGCATATTATTCTTATGAAAATTCTGAATATCATTCCATATTGAACAATCGAAAATGCTGCCCTGCCTACCTCCCACTCTAAAGGGAAATCGCCCCCCCCCAAAAAAAAAGGGGGGAACAAAACATAGTAAAGTGTGCATAAATTCAGACATAGAATGAAGTTATGAATTTTTAAAGGTTGTAAAAAGGCTGTAATCACTTTGATGTTTCCATTTTTGCCGAGCATGTAATTGACTCCTTTCACAAGCCCCGATAGAAATGGATGACTATGTTACCGAAATATCGTTTTCTTTCATGATCACACATGACTTGTTTTACTTTATTTTCCTCGGAAGAAAGACGCACTTAGGAGAAAACAATTAATTCCTACACGATTAATGCGAGAATTTGCCCCTACCACTTGTCACAAGGTGAAGCTAGTCGCAAAGTTGCCAAGTTACCAATATTGCTTAATCTAAGTGATCTACAGCTACAACTTTTCGTATTCCTTCCTTCCTCTTTCAATTTTCCACAACTCCATCTTCCTCATTTCATTTCAAACAGATAGCCAGGATATGGATTGTCCTGCTTAAAGGCATCTGAGGGAAAACCTCTGCTGAAGGTCTTGATGCGCGTAGAATTTATGAATCCGCATTATACGCGGTATTAGCGTAGAAGGTAGATATCCGCAATAACCGCGTAGAAGTTTCAGCAGTATCCGCGGTATTAGCGTAGAAGTTATAAAACCTGCGGTATCCGCGTAGGAGACTATGAGGTAGGTATCAGCAGTATCGAAAATATGGTTCTGGTGACCGAAGTCAAGCTTTCGAAATTGAGGTCAACGTGCAATGTCCAGGACACTTCCACACCCTGTGGATTTCACGGCACGTCATCATTTCTCTCAGCTCGGGCAACGGACTGTCAAGCATTCAAACAGAGAAAAGGAAAACCACAATACCGTTGTCTTTGAACTAAACACAATATTTGTCCATCCGAAGGGTATATTCGAGATCGCGTTGCGACTGGCAGGCAACCACGTGGAAACAGTTCCCCGTCTCCCAGGACCTGCACATGCGCAATAAATAACATCTATCATTCATGCCTGTGACACACGGGTCATATGAAACCCAAATACGGTCATGTAATTTGGCGAAAATAAACCCTGGGGAACGTCTACTAGATAATTTACAACCGTTTGACTAGTAAAGGGGGACCCCTGTCCCTACCATGCCTACCCTGGTTGGCCTTCAACTTCAGACATCTTTCCCAATACCACACGACTGGCCTGGACATTCCGTGATAAAATAATATTGTATATAAAAAAAAAACTACAAATGCAGTATTAAACCGTGGTAATTGTGAACGACAGATTGACTGAAAAGATATATATGGTTAATCAAATATGTAAGTAACCGCTTACAAATTTCTAAAATTATTGATACGAGCATCAATAATTATGAACTATGAATCATAGCACTCGTCTCATCGACGTGTGGTTGGTGATGTCTACATTGGTTGCAAATCGTCTTTCACCTCGAGTGAGTAGGTTAGTAGTTCAGTACGATCTTAGAATGGCAAACCTCAATGCATACTACTACTGAGTAGTATGCATTGAGTGATTCTGGGCTTTGGTCTGTGGAGCTTGTTCTGGTTGAACCATTTTCATGGTCAAATGACGAGATTTATCCCCCTGAAATCGATTCGTGTATCGCATTTTTTAAAATCCACTTCTTCGAAACAATTGTCAGAGTTTTTCTGCATATTCCCCCCTAGTATAAAGTGAGAGACCAGGGCCCCGTCTTACAAAGAGTTACGATTGATTCGATCAATCGCAACTATGGACGGCCAGCAACATCAACATATATTATGCATGTTTGTTCCAAATATTTTCTAGCTATAATGTATGTTCATGCATTCATTATTTTCTTGAAAATTCACTGCGCTTCACTTTGCATACAAAGGACATCTGTGCAAATTTTCGTAGAAAAAATTATGACACTGATGGATTTCCATAGAGTTACGATTGATTGGATCAATCGTAACTCTTTGTAAGACGGGGTCCTGGTCTTCTGCAACAGACGAATTACTGACATTTCGCGTAACAGCATCAGACTCGAGAACATGGAGAAGGCAAGGCAAGATAGCAAAAGCTGCATCATCTGCCTACATTTTAGATCCGTGGCAAAAAGCATGGTAGACACAATGCGGTGTCGTTGCATGGCGTAAGCGCGAAGCGCACCTGTGACGTGAGTGGTAATTGCTACCATTGTGGATTATAACAATGCCTTGCAAGAGACTGTTAGGGTCCGACTGGGATTCGAAGTGTTCGAACCAGGGACTTCCAGATTGAGCATGTTGAGAGTCAAGTGACTGTACCACGATTGTACTGCGTCTCATGATAAGGGCATGGAGTTGATAAGAGGTAGGCTTTACAGAAGTTGAATTCAACACAAAGTAATTACTGGCGCATTGACTACCTGCATTTTGAATCTTCTGATGGATTTATTGGCTCCTGCAAAGAAGCGATTAAAGATATCGATGTCATTATGGAGTTTTCAAGAGATGATTAACCAATATTGTAATGCAGCATGAGGGCACATTAGAATTATGTATATGTAAATGATTCTGCAGCCCCTTACCTTTTAAGAGAAGACCAAATGATTTCCGCCTGTTGACACGATATACTTGTTGGCATACCATAGAAACAATGATTGATCTTTACATTTTTGTCTCACCTGCATAGCAGAGTGAGACTATAGGCGCCGCTTTTCCGACGGCGACGGCGGCGGCGACGGCGACGGCGGCGGTGACGGCGGCGGCGGCGTCAACACCAAATCTTAAAGGGGAATCCAACCCAAATAAAAAATTGTTTTTATAAGGAAAAGGAAAATCAGACAAGTTGATAAATGAAAGTTTGAACAATATTGGACAAACAACAAGAAAGTTATGAATTTTTAAAAGTTGTAAATATTGGTAATCACTGTACCCATGGAGACTTCAAATTGGCCGCATATGGAATGTCATAGTGATGTAAGGCAAGGACTACTCTTCCATGTACTCCAATTCATATTATGGCGAAAATGTGATTTTTCCCAAAAGTTTTATTTCAAATTAATATTTTTCGTTCATGAGGACATAAAACAATATACTACCTGGGTTATATTTAGATTACTGCCCCAAGGGAATGGGTACTTAGGAGAAAACCACTAATCCCTGATAATAAAGTACATGGCCTATGGGAAAGTTGTCCTTGCCCCTTGTCATAATTTACTTATCCAGTTGCCAATTTAAAATCTACATAGTATTAGTGATCTCAATTTTAAAGCAGCTATAACTTTCTTATTGCTTGTCCGATTTCTTTCAAACTTTCACCATTCTGTTTAATTTATTTTTCTCCTTCCCAACACAACATTTAATGGCCAAGGCTGGATTCCCCTTTAACCTGAGGTTAAGTTTTTGAAATGACAGCATAACTTAGAAAGTATATGGACCTAGTTCATGAAACTTGGCCATAAGGTTAATCAAGTATTACTGAACATCCTGCCTGAGTTTCATGTCACATGACCAAGGTCAAAGGTCATTTAGGGTCAATGAACTTAGACCATGTTGGGGGAATCAACATCAAAATCTTAACCTAAGGTTAAGTTTTTGAAATGTCATCATAACTTAGAAAATATATGGACCTAGTTCATGAAACTTATACATAAGGTTAATTAAGTATCACTGAACATCCTGCATGAGTTTCACATCACATGACCAAGGTCAAAGGTCATTTAGGGTCAATGAACTTTGGCCGAATTGGGGGTATCTGTTGAATTACCATCATAACTTTGAAAGTTTATGGATCTGATTCATGAAACTTGGACATAATAGTAATCAAGTATTACTGAACATCCTGTGCAAGTTTCAGGTCACATGATCAAGGTCAAAGGTCATTTAGGGTCAATGAACTTTGGCCAAATTGGGGTATTTGTTGAATTACAGCCATAAATTTGAAAGTGTGTTGGTCTAGTTCATAAAACTTAGTCATAATAGTAATCAAGTATCACTGAACATCCTGTGCGAGTTTCAGGTCACATGATCAAGGTCAAAGGTCATGTAAGGTCAAAGAACTTTGGCCACGTTGGGGGTATTTGTTGAATTGCCATCATATCTCTATAAGTGTATTGGTCTAGTTCATAAAACGTGAAAATAAGAGTAACCAAGTATCACTGAACATCTTGTGCGAGTTATAGTAGTTTTCAAAATCAGCACTGCTGCTATATTGAATCGCGTGATGCAGGTGAGACGGCCAGAGGCATTCCACTTGTTCCTGAATACAGTTTGCTTCAAGTTAGAGCAAATTGGTTCTTGGACATGTTAGAAACTGCATATTCAGTTTCAAATGTTGAACAATATACCATGCAAAGATAATATCTACTCAAAATTATTATCGTCGTACATTGTTAAGAGATTTTGTCATTTTCCCGATATAGTCGGTGTCTCTTTGTTTAGATGGTGGTTACCAAGGAGAATTGCAATTGCATCATCCCATTTGGATCTTAAGTAAACGCTCTAAAACAGGAATGCAACGAGGTAGTGCGGGCATAGAACCAATTGCATTTGATGTTGCATTAGAATGCCCTTTTCCCCCACTTTGCCTTACGGGTGACATTCAGTGTCGACGTTGAAAAGTATTTTAAAATATTTATGGAATTGGACTAATGGCGTTTGGGTGTATTATTACAAACAGAGTTAATGCACCTCTTCTAATGTGGTGTCTCTTCCTCCTGAAAAGCATTGCGATACAGCGCTCGAGTACGCCAATTTAGTCTCGCTTATTAGACCCTTGCAGATTTGAAGCGTCGGCCAGGCGCGGTCATTCGTATTTAGGTCAGGGTAATAGCCATAGTGCGTCATTGAAGGGCGCTAACGGTGTGTCTGGAATATCAACGCGTGTAATGTTCCAAACGTACCTTTCGATTCGACTTTGTTTCATTCCAGGGCTCTTTAATCAATCTCTTTGTAAAAATGTACAAACGTCTGGAATATGATTATTGCTAATTCAGTTTCTCAATCAGTTTAATTCTCATGATTAGCTAAAGTTAGGAATATGATTAATATATATATATATCATCAACTGTCACTTGAATTCAATATTTGGTATTTGTCAATAATTGATAATGATCATATGGAATTCTGTCTCATTTTGTGAAAACAATAGGGCAGAAAATGTGAATTTACAATGCGTTCATGATCTAGTAGGATCCATACATCAAAGCTGTACGAATTATTTGTAAGCGACCCCCCCCCCTCCTTCCACTCCTTTTAATAGAAATAATACCTTCAGAATCCATATCAATATAGGGTAATCTAGTGGTAACAAACTTGCAATATTTTGAACACCTCAAGCTGAAAGGCTGAGAATGAGTTCCGTCGTGGTGGGGCAGTTAGGCCTATATTTTCTGCACACAATTTGCCGTGATCAGCTGGTATCGCCTTTGAGGTTAGAAAGCAGAGACTAATGTTGAAATTAGGAAATGAAAGCGCTCCTTGGCTATCCAAATTGCGCGGTTTACGAAAAAATGAACGTGAAAGCAGCGTTAGGGTCATCCACACATTGAAATATACATTTAGAGAAAATCTCCCCTTCTTAGCAGTGATGGGGGGGGGGGGTGGATATGGCTTTTCTTGTAACTTCACTCAAGAAAAAAAATCTGGTAGTTATGTTTCATTATACCCCCTCCTCTCTATCCCTCTCCGTATCTGTAGAAATTGCTTCATAAAATGGGTCAAGAGTATCAATTGGGTTTTTGTTGATAGACCGAAGAAAGTGTTCCATGTTAATGTCATGTTTCTAAACATGCTAAAGATTACCTTGTGTGGACCGACCTCCATCGGAATGTAGAAGTGTGACAGAAAACTGTTTTTTCTGTTTTCATCAGCAGTGTGAATGCGACGGTTCGGAGCTCACGTGGACCAATTCCCTAATATCATTTATTAAATGAATTCGAACCGTCGCCACCTCGCAATAATGGACACTTACTTAATTCATCGAGTCCAGGCTAAAGTGGATTTTTTTTCGTATAGGGGACGTGCCTTGTCAGAGGAGAATGGCATATAGAAAGAGGTGGGGTTTTTTTTTTTGGGGGGGGGGTTAGAAAGGCCCGGAAAGACACGGAGAATAAAACAAAAGATGAATTTATAGACAGACAGATACAAAAGGCTTTCTTTTTCAAACATCGAGCACTGATGTCGATCAGTATGATGCCCCCCTTATAAAATTTTTATTTTTTCTAGTGTTAATCGAGCAATGTCGGTGCCATATCAACATGATGTATTCTTTCGTGTCATTCTTTAAACATATATATGAATTAATATAATTATAACACAAACTGAAGAAGGAATTACAAAATTAAGGACGCTTTCTTACACAGTAAAAAAATATTATACAACGCTGTTTAATATATGGACTTTACAGTAATTGTTTAAACAGTTTAAACAAGTGTTTAAATCTAATTTTCAATAAATTAAACATGATTGTTTAAACGGTTAAACAAATATTGTAAGGTTCATATAGTAAACAGCGTTGTATAAAATCTTAAACAGCGTTTTTACTGTGTATATAACGTTTTCCTATATAACACAACTTAAATATCTCATTCATTTTATTCGTTTACCACAATACTGATTAATTATTTGAAATGAAAAATATTGTATCAACGGAACCGCACGGGCTTTAATAACTAAACGTGTACCATTTCATCAATTGTTTCTTTGTACATGTGCTACTCCATCTGGATTTGCAGGTATTGTCGTTTATACTGCCTCGAGACGTAATTTCCAGCCGAAACATTTTTGTGATTAATCTCAAGCTTTTAAACTGATGAAGAAGAAGAAAATGAAGAAAGATGTATTCGGAGCGTGCGTCCCGACTACTACATAACAACAATACTTAGGGAATAGGATCTAGATACAGGTATGATGAAAAGCGTCGTAATAACACTGGCATAACCAGGAAAGCAGTGCTAGAGGAGTCATTTGCATGATCATGTGTGGTGGGTTCCAGGACATTTGCTCCGGCGACAATTGCTCCTATTCCACACACTGATTGAAGGACCAACATTAACCATGGGTTTAACAATAATACCCTACCCTAAACCTAACATAAAACCCTATTGCAACACTAACCCTAACCCTACATCATAGACGAAATTAAGCCCGGGGCAATTGTCGCAGGGGCATATGTCATTTTCACCGTATGGAGACATTGTGAAGCAGTATACCATTAACCTTGAAGATCTTAATTAATTTCCATTATGAGAGAGATACATGTATGCTTAACGGGTAGTGCAATCATGTAGTTATAGCAAGGAGTTGGAAACTCCTTGGTTATTATAGTTAGTTAATTTGAAGTTAGTTACAATGAAAGATGTGGTTTCTCCCCTTACCCCTATGGCTACTCCCTGCTGTCGACCTATGCGTACGATAGCAGAATAGGAATGAATGTATGAATTCCCAATAACTGTGCGTGATTAATTTCTTTCTGCACTATTTACATTTGCACAGGCCTGATGAGTTTGGAATTCCTGATTACTCTGCGTTTTTTTTTCTTCTCTGTGATCTCTTTTTTTTTCTACCCCTCATCTCTCCCTCTCTCTTATTCCAGTAGTAATTTCCTCCCTGGATCAATTACCGTACCCATGTTATTGGGCGACTGGACGCAAAGAGCAATCTATCTTGTGCAGTGTACACCCTGTTACGTGTATGTAATCAAGTTCAGTGGCATACTCATTGCTGAATGGTCTCCGATAAGTGTTCGACTAATTTCCGTTCTTTAATTGAGGAAACCAACATATTTCCATGACGTTTATGTTCGAGTGTGGAGAATATAAAATCGAATGTGAACGGAAATTATGTTCCAAATAGCTATGAATTATTACCCTTTTTAGGCCTACGTACATGTAGTTAAACACTTCTTTTTATTAATTTGTTTTTACAAAAATATAGCAAAAATACCACTTTACTAATTTGGAATAATGATTCACAATGATGTTTTGGGCCACATTACATCGTGTATATAAATATATATAATACGTTAGAACGTAATGTACATACAATTGCCTTTTAACGATATATACCAGATCCAGCATTTTACTCCGGGCACTGTAGATCAAGGTAAATAATCTCAATGACATACTCATTTGCTGTAAGTAAAATCACTTCTTTATAACGTAATTATCCATTTCTGGTGCCAACCCGTATATCTTTGCTATACTAATTAAGCCAGGTGTTATTGCAGTAAATATGAAAATAAATTGATTACAAATCAGGGTTATGGACCAAATCGGCCTTGGCTGGGTATACTGTAGGACCACGAGACGCAAGACAAATCTGCCGTGATCCTTTGTTGGGTGGTGGTAGGTTTGGAGTGGATAATGAGAAAAGTAATGAAAAGGGGAACCAAATGCAATTTGCATGAAGTAATTAAATGAAACCAGCTCATCCTGAAAGGTATACCTTATTGCTTTTTTGCGGGTGGTAGTGGGGGGGGGGGGGTGCGTGATGGTAGAAAGTGAGCAATATCTTTGATCTGTGATAGGTAATACCACACGTCATTCTACCTCTCTCTCCCAGACGATTAGCTACCGTCCACATTGCCAAGTTTAGCGCACTGTTAGAGGGACTCCCCGGTTAACCTTCGCCGAGCACACGTGGTAGCTGGTAGGAGGGTATAGGTTACCCCACCCATCATCGTGGCGCCGTGTCGTTAATCAACGGCAGTGAGGAAAGGGGCGTATGGTTTAATATATGGAATCTCTCTCCCACACACACACACATCCACCCCACGTCTTCTACTCGGTTTTAATCAGCCAGCCACTCTGATTTGACGCGATTCCAAAACATTGCGCCGAATTTTTTTCATTAGCCCACTGCTGTCTGCGCCTCGTGCTCACTCGGATTATTAAAGTGTCCAACCCCAGTTTATTGATTGGAGAAGAAAATGAGAAGGCTAGGTAGAAAGATAGAGATTGAGGGAGAAATAGGGAAAGAAAGGGAGAGAGAAAGGGAAAGAGAAAATGAAAATGGTGACGTTCAAGACACGACAAAAAAGGCGGGAAATCCAGTTGATTAAATTTACTCGATTGTGAACGGAGACGAGGTTGGGATACTCTGGCATTAAACTCATTGGATAAAATGATACATCGAGTGCGTATTGCGAATCAGCAAGAACAGATCTTTCCTCTTTCTTTTATTTTCCTTTCCCCAATCTCCTCCGACTCTTTCCCATCCCTCTTTTATACGCCGTTCCGCTTTCGTGGGTGACAAATCTGACGGATGAATTTTCTTCATCTCTGGTTCTTTCATAAATCAGAGTAAAATGCTGTAATATCCTCCTTTCTCTTGACTCGGTTGGAGCAAGGATGTCTTCATTTCCCTTGCGATAAGCGCATCTTCAATGGGTGATCTTTTATAAGGAGAAATACAACCAACTCTGTTGGGAAATCTTCAGAAATGGTTGTCGCCATGTTTTCCAATGTTTTTGCTTATTCCCCCCTTGACACGAAGTCTTTAATTGTACACATGTTTTTCGTGAAGTTGCTTCCGGAATTCAATGATTTATCATCGAGATGAAAACATGAGTATATGAAATTATTTTTCATCTGATCATGACGGTAAAACGATTGAGAAAAAAAGCAATCGTGTCCAAGGATGTGGAGTCTTTGATACCGTTGTTATATTTATCATCAGGCATTTTGTTCAGATTGACTCTGATAATGGAGAGATATTTAATAATAAAAAAGAGATTGATATTTCCGAAACGAAGGGCAATCTAAATCATATCGCCAGCTTACTAACCACTTTAGTAGGCAATATTTGGTTTATGCTTGTAAACTACAATTTCACAGAAGCTCGCAGAATTAAGGTATCGACCATACCTAGTCCCTCATACTGATATTGAAGTCCTTTCAAATGTAGCATTGTTCCATTATTGATTGGAGAACAGGAAATCTCCCAATCAGAATTCTTCGGTCTAATCAGTTTTTCCATTTGCGGTATTAAGGAAGTGCATTAGCAACTGTGTAGGTCTCCATGTCGGTGGAGTGACTATGTACCCTCAAAGAAAAAAAAAAGTAGACAATAAAAACCGACACGAAATAATGTATCTGTAATTGGATACCTGTGCACTTTCGCAAATTTCCCCTGTTACCTCCAGATGTAGAATGTAGAAGGAACGGAAGAATGAAATTTCCCCTTTCGTTTTTTTTCCATTTCACCCTTTTACAATTCGCTCAAATTCCCCTAATAGCTTGCACTCATTTATCAACGTACATTATGTACTGGGCAGCATACTCAACAAATGTTTTTCACACAGACCCTGACAGTGCATTATCCCTACACGTCTCTCAACAATTTTGAATCAGGAAAATATATCTGCCGTGTCCCGGGGAACTCAAGTGTTGATATTTTTCCCTCCTCTCTTTTACTTTTTTTCTTCTTTGCGTCGTATTCCTTGTTTCTTGGTCTGTTCATCGTGATAATACGATCATGCATCGATGCGGTTTAATCATCCCCGTCGTTTCGTAATGAAATTAAAACCATGAACGACATGTTTCAAGTTGGCTTCGCAGCGCCATGCATCAATTGCATGTGTATGCCAACGAGAAAGACAAATCGTTGATTATAGCCTGAGCTCCAGTCTGTAAGGCTTGATGCAATATTCGATGATTTTTTTTAATATGATGACACTGTTATAATGATTTGTATAGCTCTCTCTACATATATGTATTTGAAAATGAGCCTACCCCCTAAATGAAAGAGTGATTTTTTTTCTTTCTCTTTATCTCTTAATGTCAATTTCCGCCATATTGATAATTGATAATTTTTGTGGCACAGTTTAAGCCTTATTTCAAGCCTATGTTGGAAAGGATGGTGCGTAGATCATGAGTAAGGTGGAGACACAGATGGAGTAGGCGAAGGAGATGCATCCATCCACGTGTCTCGGTAGTCTCCATTCCAGACCTCATTCTTTTCATTTCTACCTTAATTCCGCCAAATCTCTTCAATATCAAGAAAGGAAAATCGGCCCCGTGAAAACGGAACATTCCATTCATTTTGTGTTCTGATTGATGCGAGGCTGAAGTGTGACACTTCAGTCCGTGGAAATATTTAGAGGAGAATCAATCCACGGCGTCTCGAGTGACGATTAGTTTGATTAATGTTCAAAGATACAAAGCGGGAAGGGAGAAGCTGTCTTACAGAACGGAGTTAATTTACGCCAACGAAACGTGGAAGAAGACAGACGAGGCGCGAGTATTACCGACCTTCCCAGTCACATTGGAAGGGCGGCCATCTCATGTTCGATGATAACCTAAAACAATGATAACCTAGAAAAGGAAATCCATATACGTCAGGATCAATTTTAGGCTCAGGTAGATTCACCTGAGTAGTTGGTGGAGAATGAGACAAACCTTGAACATGGATAGCGTGAATGTATTAAAGATCAGGTTCAGTGAGGGCCCTGTGATAGTGTCCCGTCACGGTGCTCCCAGATAACTTTCACAAAAAGAACTAGGCCATCGATTTGGTATTGGAAGACAGTTGGTCCTACACTGCATCTTCTTCAATACTTGAGAGTTTCAACGCCAGTTTAATCGTAACGAAAGTCCACTAAGAATTATTTCGAAATTGCCCCAGGTGTTGGAGAAACAACTTGAAATCAACCGGTTATTATGTAAATATGCCAATCTGCATAAAATCCCAATCATCCAATGGTGATTGGAAACATGAAACACGATTTCAAATATCATTGTTGAATTCGAATACCCTGTATCAAACTCGGAAGTTTGTTGGTTCGATTATTGATTTTGCTTGAGTTGCATGTTTTCTTGAGAAAAAAATATTTCCATTAGTTTTTAACCATGTGATAGAACGACCAAATAAACAGGCATGCCATGCCCGTATCACTCAAATCCAAATGCACATCTTTCTCAAGAACACAGCACGTAGCATCACTTCGAAATCGACAATATAAGCATGGACATACGTAGGTCCATGATATACATGATATAAGTGAGTGAATCTTAAGTGTTACCTGAACGTGAAGGTTCGGTGAAACCCAAGTCTTCGTCTTCAGAGATAATGTTTTGTTTCAAGATCAAGATCCGAAGGGGACACTGTTACTGAATGTACCCTGTTACCAGAGATGATATAGGTGATGAAGAAGCCGAATGAAGACAGTGTGAATCTACCTTGTGCTTGGCAAGAAGCATCGGAAACCCCTGATGACTCCTGACAGTCTGATTGTCAGATCATTGCAGATGATGTGTTAATGAGGTCAAGCAACCACCCCAGTATGAACTGTTTAGGAGATGACTTCAGCGATGTCCTCCGATCAGGGAGTTACCAAAATCATTTTTGTTCTCCAATCAAGATAAAAAGAAACCAAAGATTTTCCCAACCAAGGTGACTACTACTATTACGTCCCTATATATTATTAGCTAATTATATACATTCCCGTGACCACGACTACCATTCGAATTCCCAAATGTTAATGTTTATTTATGGAGTAAAACTTAGAACAATCTCAGAGGACCAAAATATAATACCAAATCCTTTTGTAAACAAACCACACCGACTCCTTTCAAATAGATGGTGTGTAACCTTTTAACTTTATTGTAAAATACTCCTTTCTGATCATTAATGTTACTTTGAAATATACTTTGAAAGGCTTCTATTATTATAGATGCTGACTTTAAAATAAAGCTGCACTATGAAAATTAAAGTATGAACGAAGGCAAATCGGAATATGCCAACATGGTCTGAAAATTAGTGACGAGAAATCGACCACTTTCGGTTGAAGTTAGCCACCATTTTATGCGTTAGGTTCTGTAATTGGAATATGATTTCATATCGGAGGAGTTTGCCGTGACCTTCAGTCACCATCTCAGATGTCGGAAATGAATGAAAAGATGGCAATCTCTCACCATCGGCCGGGGAAAACCTTCCAAATTAGCAAGTTCACTCGTTATTATTACCTGCCCGAGTTCTTCGCTCAATCGCTCCTTGAGAGATTCGCAACATTTGTGTCTTAAAAACTGTCGAACAGACGTCATGAGCTTTCTGCTTTTACTTACATTTTTTCTTCTGATTTTTGTTTAATCAGACATCTGTTTAAACAATCTGGTATTACTCTATGTTTCAGAATTTAAGGGGTGGAAGAGAATTACTTAACGTGTAAAGGTTTTCTATTATTATCTATTGATAGCATGTTTAGTGTGATGACAAATTTTTGTATACATGATATGAGACATGTAATACTTTGTATAACCATAGGATCCGTGGTATAACTATGTATGGGGTAGAATACGACAATAATATGTGTGTGAATCTGTGAATCGTGAGACGGCTATAGGGTCGAGTCTTTGGCATGTTCAGAGTTTGAGAAGGGGCGTTGACGGCCTTTTATTTCAATTAAAAGGACACAAAACTGCAAAAATAAATATAGTGATTAAAACGATAATGAACCAAACAAGACCTACATCTTACCTTTTAAACTGAGTCGTCATGTTTATCAAAGAAATGACTCACACAACGTTAGCAAAACATTCCGCATCTAACTTGTTTAATTTATCCATAAGGACTTCTACGTATACAGTTACAGGGATACTAAAAATGGTAACCTTCATGGTTGTGTTTATTGTTGTCAAGTAGAATTTTGTTGTAATTTTTGGTATATTTGGATTACTCAGGAAGCCCCAAAAGCAGACACGCCAAAAACAGGGTCAAGATATTAAAAGATTGTATCTATGTAGTCACATTAATACTAAAAGATATTTATTTCCATATTTGTGCTGCTTTTCCTTATACGTGGTGCATAATTGGGATTTCAATGATTTGGATAAGTGTTATTTTTATGATATTATGCCCTGTATCTACCATTAAAAGAAATAATGCTTTTGATGTAGCGAATAAATGCCACTATTCAGAGAAATATTTATGATACATATACAAGTACTCACATCGTATCCAAATGAATTAAATCAATCTATCAAATGATGGGCAATTGCTATATAAATATACATTTTATATGCACATATTTCCTTGACCGCAATAATGAATAAAGCGAAAACACACCCACAACAAGCGTTAGGTTGACCATATCGAAAATATTTTAGCTATGTCACGGTGGGGAAAATAACCTTCATCATTTACCAATCTAAACTCGGTGTCAAAATATTTCACCATCTTACTGCGGACTCTGCTTATGAACTTTCTTTTCGTATGTTCTTCAAGCGAAAAGCATTTGATTTTGTGAGATAACTTCCCGGTACAGTCACAATTTGTCTCCAGATCTGTCGACAGGTTTTCATTTGGACATACAACCGGTTCGAATAGGGTCCCGCGACGTGTGGAAAGACTTCTCCACGTGTTATATCTTACAAACTTTTAAGACTTCTTGAACACTAGTCATTTGTCCTCGTTAACTTGTTTTTTTTTATTTGTATAATCTTTCCGTAAAAATTAGATTAGATTATTCAATTGTACGTATTTGAACACATGGTAAATCGATCACCAGTCTTGCTGTATTCATGTCGCAGCAGATGTGTAGGTTCGTAACGCCATATCTTTAAATAACTTAGTGCAATGATTGTTTCACCTTTGTCGGGTAAGCCACGCCTATTTACCACATCTTCCAGAACTCCAACCTATTCGTATGTTCACATCTACAGTTGATGACAACATAATACTCTGATTGTGAATGTAACATAATCCTATATGTAGTAAGGACATAATCAAACTGTGTATCGAAGATAATGCTTATCTAAAACATACTTAAAACATCCATTTGCGTACGATTTTGTATCGCCTGAAACATGTGAAACAAGTATATACAATATGTACACATGTTTTTTAATCATAGGAACGATGTTCAATAGCGGAATAATCAGTTAAAATCAATAATTTTATCAGCATATTTTATAATTATTCATGCACGTATGGTATCAACTATGTGACAACCTTCACTAATTAAATCTCAATTTTCCTAATTGATTTCATGCAATACCATAGTTAGCCTTTAATGTGTAATTGCGAGATACACATTTGTTTTTTTCTTTGGCTTCATATACAAGGATACGATGGAGTGTAGCCATTTGTAACGCCAATAACTCTAATCGTCACTCGGGTACAAAAATGCAAATATGACAGAAATGCAATTACGCGTTCCATAATGTTCTAACTGTGGTAAGGAACACCAATCGTGCTCGTTGAGTGAAGTGGGGTTTATTAAAAAAAAAAAATCTTTGTGACAGGCGGCAGCCATTTTGGAAATCATTATGAGCTTTGCTTTACGAGATGGGAATGTGTGATGGCAATGTGGTGGCGTGGTAGGAATGGGGACTGATCCAAACAAAGTTTGGTATTTTAACGCTCATTTTTAATAATACCATTAACGTTCTTCACGGCTAGTCGCCCGCAAACGGGTACAGAGATATTGCATTTTGGGTGATCATTCACCGGGCCTCCCCGCAGTCACACGTGAAAAGAAGAACTAATGGAAATGCCGATCCGGTTGCATGAGGAAAATAATGGAGGCGAATTGCAGAGCGTTAATGATCGATGAAGATTGTGCGAAACTCCCCTCCTTCTGGAAAGCTATTAGTATGGGACGCCATGCGTAACAAATTACAATGATGTGAAATTAATTGAATGGAAATACGATGGCTAATAACGTGTATGATACGAAGGAGGGCAACCCAGCACCCATATCGTACTCCCACTCCGACGATAGAGACGGGGACGTCCATGATGGGGAAGTGGACGTATGCATTTGATGCAATAGAATACAGAAAAACCCACGTATGTCAGAACGTCTGGAGCTACCTTCTAAAAAACCACGTGCTTAATGAGTTTTCATCGCCTTGACAAATGTGATTAAGTGCAGCTGTTATTTGCAATAATAACAGCGTGGATATCATAGCAATACATTTGAGCGGGCTACCAATACCATTCATTTCAAGAGGGGTTATATATAGAAATGCCAGGCTTGGGTTAATTGCTGGTTGTGAGAGCTCTTCGAGCCCGTATTGTTGTTCGATATTACACTTTATGAAGGATCAAACCTGATAGGTTTATTAAAATCGCATTGACCAGACCAATAAAGCTCGGGCTAAAACCATTTTTTGATTCATTTCAAATCTTGGCCATGACGCGCTGCATGTAGAAACAACAGCAACTGATTGGCGATATTGAACTTGAATGCAATAAAATCATTATTACCTGTCCTTCCTGATTGTAAGCAGTGATTGCCGGGGAATCAGTACAATCTATATTGTAAACTATTATTTTGTTTGATAACGTATTATGAAAAGATGAATAATGACGGCAATATCCAGGTGATAAATTTGCAATTTAATGTCGAGTGTATTCTCATAAGACAATCGCATAATTATTGGGAAAGTCGTTATTGGCTCTAATATTTTGGGTGAGATAAGAGAAAAAGACAACATTTTCTTGTATAAAAATATTAAATATTTATTAAAAAAGTATCCGATATTGGGTTTTAAAACGGGAACGCACTCGTTTCTTCGGTGAAATATCCTTTTAAAAGCCATTCATCATGGCTTAACATTTAACAGTCACACCTCTCCACCCATTGGTTAGGTAAACTTTCAATTTGTGTCTAACAAACATTCGAAATAAATATGAAGAGCTCACTTGCAAAAAGGATTAGGTCCATTTTTCATCAAATTTGATTTTTTGGTCTCAATGTATAGATTTTTAGTAGCTCTATAAGATGATACCAAAGAAAAGTTGAAATTCCTATTTAAAAGTGTTCAAAAATGGCAAAGAAAAATCTTTTTTTTTCAAAAAGGGTTATGTCCATTTCAGTTTAGTTGCAAAAGGGATTAGGTCCACACCGAATTTTTGGAAAAGAATATTTAAAAAAATATGAATAAAGGCAGATTTCTTTTATACCCAATTTTATGTTGTCATTGTAGGGAATCTTGAAAATTTAGTTTCGCATAAGAATATGCAATATAGGAGAATTAGAAAAAATGATTTTCTTGGAGTGGACCTAACCCCTTTTGCAAACAAACTCTTCTGAAGAGCTCATATGTCAAAAGGGGTTAGGTCCATTGTTCATAAATTTTATTGTTTTCTGTCTCAAAACCTCTAAATTTTTTGTCGCTTTGATGAAAACAAAGAAAATTTGAAATTTACATGAAAACGTGAATAAAAGTGGCAAAGAAAAATCACTTTTTTAATCAAAATAGATTGGATTCATTTCAGTTTACTTGCAAAAGGGCTTAGGTCCACAATGATAATTTTTTAAAGAATTAATAGAAAAAAATTGAAGACAGGTAGATTTCTTTTATACCCAATTTTATGTTTACATGATAGGGTAGTACATCATGACAATTTAGTGTCTCATAAGAATATTGCAGTAAGTGAGAATAAAAAACATGGTTTTTCTCAGAATGGTCCAAAGTGGACCTAAGCCTTTTTGCAACTAAACTTTTCATATGTTGTTATATCTTTAACATTCTGCATAGCCTATGAATGTCCATTGAAAATATCGATGTATAATTTCAAAAAATTATTGAAGTATAGTATACATACACAAATTAGAGCAAAGGAACACTAATCAAAAGATGAACATGATGAAGGAGATGAAGAAGAAGAATTGCTAGCAGAACAAGAAATGGAAATAGAAATGAAATGATCGAAAATGAAGAAAAGGAAAAGAAAACATTTTTAACAAATCTTCATCAGTTCATCGAAGCTCTTCATACACTCCTCCCTTCCGATCAATATCAAAGTCGATTCTTAATTCATGAATATAGATATCCTCTTTTATGAGATGTCATTTATCTTACTCGAAACACTTATTAAAGGCAACATGCTGATATTAATGTCTCCCGTCACAACGAACTACCTCGATAATAAATTATGGTTTGTATTGAAATCCGATAGATAGAATAAATATTTCTTTTGTCGATGTTGGCCCATGTATGAAATTCAAGGATAAAACAAAGAGAAAACGGTTTCGAGAAATTCCAAAGACTCGAGTCGATATCGCAGTCCTATGAAGAGTTCGAGTTTGCTCGTTACCCCCAGAAAACGTATTCAGCCCGGCATTTCCAAAATTGATAGAAGGACCTGAAATTACACAAGATAAATCGAACCCGTCACGCCACTTTATTTTTCTCTTGATTAGTTCCCACTTCTTTGTTTCAAGATCGTCTGCATCAAAGCAATCGAGGTATATTGTATCGTGCTCTGAATTTCAAACCCTCTTTGATTCGTTTACCTTTTCATAAAAACAATGAAGGAGGTATACTCTCCCCAAAGGTGTGAGCAGCACGCAACGTGAGTTGGTTTGGCGAGTTTTCCACACACAAAAAATAAGTATAAAAGTAATTAGTTTGACTAAAGATTCGGCCAATTCACGCCTTGCGAAGCTGGTCGAAAAAAAGATATAGGACTATTTCTGTTTTTGTTCATCTGAGCATGATACCTGGAGATATCAGTATTACTGTGAAAGTGTAATCACGATTTTTCCTGGACTGCACAACTTGAAATAGTGTGGCAATTTAAATTCAAGGTGAATGAGCGCTCGTCTTGAAGATATATTGGAATAATATATAGATTGGGGGGGGGGGGGGCATTACGAATTTCCGAATGATTATTGTGTCGGAAATATGAAAAACAAATAGTATATCCGGGTTTTTATTATGCTATATGCGTGATTGCGGCAGTCTACTGATCGATCTCTAGCATCGACACAACGATATTTGGACTGGCAAAAGTTCACATCTTATTAACTGTGGTGAGCAAAAAAAACCCCGATAACACGCAAGAATTAATATGAAGCGCAAATTTCATTCCCAAGTTAATTACATCTTTGTCGGTAATATCATCTTGTTGCTACAGGTAGATAAACCAGTCGACATGGTTCGTGCAGTTATATCTTGCAATTACAACAACAATAACACAAAAGATCCAATATCTATAATGACAGTTTTTGAATATCATATATTCTTTTTCAAACGCGGAAATGATAATTTGTCAGGTCTCAATTTATAGTTCAGCCCGGGTATTTCCCGCAAAAGGGTCCGTTTTGTGTTTGCAACGTTGCAAGCCACTTGCCCCTTTTTTAAGTACTAATTTAGTTTAGAATGTCATGCTCTAGAAGTAAGCATGCTTAAAGCGCACAGGAATGGATTTGGACGGGAGAGAGGAGGAGAGAGATTGATGAGTAGATCCTGACGTAGATTGAACTGGGTAGAGTGCATTACGATTTCATTTAATAAATCAACCAAGCGAATTCATTAGAAGTAATGGAGTTTTGATGCCTGATTAAGGCAAATACAATATTATGACGGCCATAGTCTCTTGTCTACCTCGAAAATCACGCTGTCCTGTCGTGAATGCTTTCAAACTTCAATCCCGATTCCCCCCAATAATATCGAAGTGAATGTATCTCACGCGTACCCCTTCGAAATTAATCTTTCCAAAATATCTCATAAAAATACGATCAATATTTTCATTACATTCAGAATTCTACGCACACTCGAGTCGAGCATTATCTTGCCATTATTGAAGAGGGAGAGAGAGGGGAATGGGGAATGTTCGCCGAACATCCTTTAAACGAAAGGCTTAGATCATGTTGAGATATTAATTTTTGAACGGGAAGGAGAAGCATGCATGTAGTCCTTCATCCAGGTAGCTCATTATCTGAGTAATACCCGAGTGATTGAGAAATAAATTAACTCTAAAGCCCTTACGATGTATGGTGGTCGTAAAAAGCAAAGCTCTTCAAATTACTTTCTGATTTGATATGTGTGCCATGCGAGATCGAACTTGTATCCAATGCTGTTACATTTTCTCATTATGACTGGCTATATGTTTTCATATCAACGTGTCCCGGGCAATTATTTTGATTGAGGTTCAGTTGGTTTATAAACTACAAGTGGGATTACTTGGATGAAATTGGTGTAATAATGAGGGGAGGCTGCATCTTGTCTTGCCAAGACGGTATCTTTGCAAGAGAGAAGGAAAGAAAGAAAGGGGTATCTTAATACAGTGTATTTGAGAATTGCACACAGCGCAAGTATCACTTTAATGTATTGGCTGTCATGCGCGTGTGTCGCAAAAAAATTTCATTAGATTGTCACACAGGTATATGTTTCAAATCTCATTATCTTTGTTTTCTCGGTTTCAGCGCAGCAGCATGACGGGATGATGAAACTAATCTTGCCATCTCTCGCCATCTCTCCCCCGAGCCCGCACTTTAACGTGTTATTAATCAAGCCTTATGAATATTCCAATGAGATGGTGATGAATATTGATAGGATGCGCTGGATTTGTTACTTCGGTCCCCGTCACATCTCGCGCCCTTCAGTGGAAGGAGCAGGAGTTGGCACGTTAAATTGGCTGTCTATCTCACTATCTTACACCGTTGATCCCTCCCAAGGGGTTGTCCAACTGTTACCAATATTCTATCGTATATCACCACCATCAAACAGACCTTTGCCTTATTATATCTTCATAAATATTCGGTTAGTTTCAGCTCACCCGACTTCCTCGATCTTGAATTGACTGTATCACCTAGCAGTGGAATCGCCCCTAGAGGCTAGTTGTAGAATTTCTTTAGTGGTTTCCTTTGAAGCGCATTTGAACTTTGCCAGTCACGTCATACCTGAAGAATAGAAGCTTGTCATCGTTTGAAGCAACGGCACATCGTAAAACATATAGAATTCCATCTAAAACGGAGCAAATCATTCTTGTTTTTGTAAGGATATATTCAATAACATTAGTAACTACTTCATGGTTGTGTTGAATGGGATGAAAAGAGGGTAATATAACATGACCTTTCAGGGAACGAATTACTTGTTCCCCCTGATTCTCGCTTTACCAATCGAAGCGCGTCCTGTGTGTGGATGGCTATAAGCATTTCTTCTCCTTTTACCACTGATTTGTTTCCCCGGCAAGCTACAAAATATTCCATTGAGCAGACTTCTCTAAATGCCCCATTTACCCCGACTCAATTATGAAATTAGACGCCTTTAGAAACTCAGTTGAAAATCGATATCTCTCAGACTGTTGTCTGAAGACAAATAAGCCCGACACAGCAGACATGAGAAATGATAAGCACACATTAGATCTTATATGTCGGTATAATTCAAAAGGAGAGTCATTGGAGCTCCATAATACGATCCGAAAACGCTAAAATGCTTTGGTGAGTTTTATGTTACTTCCTTTTATGCACAAACTGCCTCTATGAAATATGGAATAAACCCATTTCTCACGTGAATAACGTCATATACTAAAAGCATTAGGCGAAATGCATTATTACGTTCTAGCTTTTAGCGCGCGCAGGTAGTATATTTGATTACATTTACTCTTTTCTTTCACAGAGCTGACGTGCCTCTGTACCTTTCATTCGAGTGAAGTCGCATTAGCAGAGTAAAGTGTTCTTTTACAAAGCAAGCAGACCTGAAAATGGAAAAGGTTGCTTTTTCCCACCCACCCCCCCCCCATTTTTTTTTACGCTAGAGGTCAGACACTTGTGCGTGGTATTATCTTTGTATTCGAATCAATGTTGTCCAAACGAGTCGTCAGTGATATAGGAAATATAGTTTCTTTGGTTTTATTGAATGACGTCCGTTTCCGATTGTTTAAACAAAGTGTGAACCATGTTCAAGGAAACGTTTTGAAGGTATCGACAGTGGTGTGAACTGTTGAAAAAGAAAACATCTATCTTGTAATTCGATAAAATCGATTGTCATTGCAAACCACCATTAGTACTACCATGGACCCTATTTTTATTGTTTCTATCTGATATCTTGGAATGAAAATTCAATCGTCCATATTCATTCGCTATGTAACCAACAACTCACATGTTCGTTCACAGATATCCGAAGGGGGGTCTAACCCAAATTGTAGTAAGAAATCGTCCGTAAACTGTTTTTTTTAGATGCAAAAATACATTTTTAAGATATCCCTGCAACCTTTAGCCACCGAATCATCAACTCTTTACATGTTTTATTTATCACTTTTATTCATTGCAGCTAACAATATGGACAGCACCAAAGAAAACAGACCTGCACCAACCACGAACAGCAACAACAACAACAGCAACAACAACAACAACAACAATGCTGTACGATGTTGCGCGGGGTGTGGCGGCAAGATCATCGATCGCATATTGCTGCATGCCGTAGATCGATTCTGGCACACGGGATGTCTAAAGTGCTCTTGCTGCAATGTTCAACTTGGCGAGATCGGACACTCGTGTTTCTCCAAGGCAGGAATGATTCTCTGCAAGAAAGATTACCTCAGGTTAGTGAGTACCTTTCACGTCAGGTTATCGATAAGATGGAGGCGACACGGGTGACGGATGGCTCGGGAGTTTCGAGTGGGTGGGTCATTTTGGGGCTGGGTAAGACTTAGAGTTGGGTATTTTTCTAGAAGATTGATTTTAAAACGTTGGCAGTCGGTCGCATTTCTGATGCGATGTTTTATGCGCTCTACGCGCATCGGGTAAAGTCTTGAAAAGTAAAATTAGTATACGCGCATGGTTACTCATGGCCGACCATTTCCATTTCTCATTCCTTGATTTTTTTTCCGAGATCACATTCAATTTGTGGACTCAAACGAGTCGAATCAATTCTTGACTCTTAAAAATAGAATTTCGTTAAAATCTAACCCCCCCCCAAAAAAAAAAAAAATAGTAAACAGTGAAAACGGAAGAGTTATGATGAATGAATAATAACAAAACAACCACAACAAATTATATAGAGTAGTAGTGAAGATCTGGAAATGTTATTGTGGACGCAATAATACTGGACTGCAGGGATTTGTCTAAGACTAAGATTTAAGTACTGACCTCTGAAACACCTGTACTAGGATTTCATTTGTATAGATTGTGCCGTTGAGTGCTGCAGGGAGATAAAGGGTATTGTCTGTCTATTTGTGAGTCATTACCAAGTTCCTCCTTTGGAATCGCAAACGTTCTTAGCAGAAAATAAGTACTTAGTGTTCAGGTCAGGCTGCATTTTCGTTCTCTGGAGTCGGGAACGGTGCCCTGGCATCACAATCCATCTCGGTGGCTTCACCTTGTTGTGATATGCCAAGATTATTATGGAGTCGTGTCAGAACCTCTTGACGAACGGGAGCCAGTGGAGGCATTATCCCTCTTCAGACTGAATGGTTTCACTTCCTGTCCTGGCCCGAGCATCCATCGAATCTCGTCTCTGCCTCGCCTTCTCCTTTTCTTCTCCCGTCATCTTCAGGAGCGAATCAAACTCTCATCCCGTGATTAGTCTTTGCATCGTGACCCCATTCATGAGAGGGATCGCATCAATGATCATTCATCATCTCCCCCCCCCCCCCTCCACATCACAGTCGTGACAGTGGCAATACATTAGGTATTTTATTGCAATTGTTATTATCACGCAATGAATGCATTCCGCATAATTATAGTCTAGTCTTGTAGACGCGTGTGGTTTGGGTTTAGTAGCACGACTAGTACTGTTCATATTGTATTTTTTGATCGATTGATTGATTGATTGGCAATATATGGCTTCTTATTCACATCAAGTATAAAGGCATAATATGGTAAGGCGATAATTGATATACTACTGTATAAAGAGGCAACAGATGAACACAAAGGACAATTTAAAAGATTTAAAATGACGAATAATAGCGGTTATTGGATGTGAGGACCAGCAAAGACAAAAAACCAATCAAGGCTATTCACCTTAGTGAATTTGAAATGAATCTACATACACAAAATAGTGTAAACCCGTGAATAGAAAAATATTCAGGCAAAAAAAGGCCTATTGAATAAACGATTTATTAATAAGAAACGACTTAAATTGGTTGGCAAGTTTCTGTTCGGATTTAAAAATATTCCTTATCAAATGTCATCTGTAATCGATACGATATGAAGGAAATCATAGAAAGTTGTCGCCATTCAATTGAGGTAACTTTAAGCACATTTATACTGGTAGGTATATATTTCATGGCAGTTTTTTTTAACATCTTCAAAGTGAGACATGACGAATAGACGAATTCGGCATTCAATAATGAAAGATAAAAATACAATGCTTTTATATTTGGGGCTCACAAAAATATTCGTTAATTGAATTCTTTGAGGAATGTATTATTCAGAATATATTTAAAGCCAACATTAATGTATACTGTAACGCTGAAAATGAAGAAGTAGCACAAGGGTTAACTAGTAGAGAGCTGCATATTCCATTGTTTTGATGCAACCTTGTTTTGAGTGTGTGCGTGAGGTTGGCATATCTAACATTATCTCCGGATATTATAGGATATTATTAGTATTGACGCCTATGTCCGATTCTAACCAACGATATCAGTGGGCAGACATACGAAAGTTCACGGCATCCAATGTCCAAGGATCCCCTTTAATTTCCGAAATTTGAGGAAGAAGAGATAAATGGTTGATTGTTCGAGTAGTGATCCCTGCAGACAGGTTAAACGACAAGCTATTACTTACTTTGTCCGAATCCGTGAATGAAAGTCTGTTTATGGGGATTGTATACGCAGGCATTTTCAATAACCATAACTCGAGAAGTATTAGAGATTTAGGGGATATGCCATTGCTAAAACTCAGCAGAAATCGGGGAATGAATGGTTTATTCATGGATATTTGAGGCATTCATTTTGATGGTAAATGTTCATTCATCATATTTAAAGCAATTTAAGGGGATTGCTTTGCCTCGAAATGGATCTAGTGTTTGAATGTGGGTGTGGGTGCTGTTATAATGGAGACCTTTTTGGGCGGGAAAAGAAAAGAGTGTCGGGTGCATCCAATAGCAGGGCAGATGGCAAGTGCGTAAAGAGACAAGACGGTATCTCCGAATGTATGACTTGTCTGTGAAATGTCTTACCCTTAATCTAATGCACTCTTTAATCAATCAAGTTACAGTGGATCCTGTTGGGGGACTAATTAATTAAGTCGCTTCTCCTCTGATCAGCCTCTAAGACGTCCATACGTTCTTCTCCCAAGAAGCGTCGGGAAGATCAAATGAAACATCTTCTTGGCATGTTGGAATTAGCGGTGCTGGTGGTAGGGCTCGTTCATGTATCCATAATGCACAGATGTAGAATTCGTAAAGGAACGCGATGTGTTTCTGTCCCAACATTTTGAGCGGTTTTCAAGCGTGGATGACATGGCAGTCTTGCAAAGTTGATCATCTTTAACTAAAGTATCTCCCTGTGATAGCACCGTGCTGTTAAAGTCGTTTGCTCTGAGTCTAAAGGACGTGAAAACATTTACACGTCATGGCAATTTGGCTTCCAATCATGTTATCGTTGACTGTTAGAAATAAAGCTGCCCTAGAAAGATCCATATTCCCTTATGTCTCTTTAGCAATGATTCGATAAAGAATAATTCGATTGGTACACACAAAATTGAATCAGTTGCTTAATGTGAATGGTTCTAACATATTGAAGGCGACGTAAAACCTGTGATTACTGAAGAGATTGTCGAACATCATAACTTAATCGAATGTGACTGATAAGATCATTTTACCACCATGAAGGTGTTTCCCAGGTGTTGAACCACGGGGAAGGAGAGGGGAGTAGACCTTTAGAAAGTTTATGATATTTCCTGGAGTTGAGATATTTCTGAAGTTTCTTGGACTTGAGATTATGTTGTGTCATGAACACGTGAAATTGAATTCAGTAATTGAATCACACGTTTGCTCACAGTCTTCAATCCGCTTATCACAATCGTATGAATGAACTGAACAAGAATGATTCGTTTAAGTCAATATGATTTGAGTAACTAAGTAAATACCAATTGGAATTCTTCAGGCAGAACTTGCAGCATTAAGTAAACCAGTCTACTTTGAAAGTCGCATTTAATTTCATTTGTAGTATGGAATACTATTTTATCGTAAACTGTGACGATCCCTGTGCTTCTATTTTTTATACCACCCAAATCATTGGTAAATGATTCATGCTAATTGGTTGCAGATAAAGCTTTATTATTTTTGGAAATAAGTAACTAGTCATAAAGTTCTGTTATGAATTCATTTTAAATAGTTGTTCCATCCTAAGTAAGTTGAGAATGGAGTTACAGCTCCTTTCGTTGTATAATTAATACCCTTTCGTATCTGAATATGTTGATATTGGTAGCCTCTGTATCCAGAGAGCCACGTTTAGTGATTCAAGCAACTTGCACAGGTAATTGGATTTCTTTCACCTGATATGTGCCTGACTTTACGTGGCATACCCATTCAGAACCAAGTTCTTTGACTGAACATATCCAATTGAGACACAGGCAAACGACAACATTTGCGTAGGTCCAACTAGAAATATATTCACCGCAAAAACCCTAATACCGACTTGAACTAGAGAGCGTACTTGTATCGAACCTTGGTGCACCCGAGCCAATTTAGCGAGGGACCTCTCTCTATAGCGCCCCTCACTTATCGGCCGCAGTAATGGCACCCTCTGTGAACAAGAGGGCTTTTTCGCCCTACTTGTGCACCCATTAGCCACGACGTACTAATGGGTCCATCAAAAAGCTGGGAGAGGAAAGAGAGGCATGGCAAGCTTTTTCTTTTCTTTGCATCACTTGGAATGTAAACACTCTTCTCTAGCAGCTCCACTCGTCATACCTTTCTCTTCTCTAACTGTTATTTATATTCCCATTTGCCCTTCCATCTTCTTCCCCTTCTCTTCACTCTCCCTGTACAGTCATCCCCCAACTCGGTTTATTATCATCGAGATATGTAGCCTGTGTTGGGTCATCTTCCCGCGTATTGATTTCCAAACCATTATCATAATTGCGATGCATTACCACGAGTTAATAAAAACCCCATAAGGAGTTTTGAAGAGCTTCAAAGTTGGCATGGTGCTGGAGGGTGCATTTTCGAGCTCTTTGCATATGGACGTTGACTACTTGTGTACATTTTCTTAATGGGTTTTCAGGAAGACAACCATTCATTCGCCCAATTTTCTTCTATACCCGGACGGACGATGGACCGAACAGTCTGGGACCCACTTTATTCATTCGCATCATGACGTTAGCTCGTTAAGTTGCCATTATGATATTTTTCGAGGATTCCTCCTCATTTCTTTTTCCCGCACGTAGTGTTCCCGCGGGACTACTCTGTGCCGTATCAGAAGCAGTCCCTTGACATAGGTCCTATTATCTAGCTGAGAGTGCTTCTTTTACATGCCTTCCTGTACCCCTCTATATCAAATTCGACTTCTGACCCAGTGAAAGAATTTCATCAGGAAACAACTAAAATACAGCAACTCTAGTCTAGTCAAATGCGAATTAACCTATTCATCTTTATCCATCTTGAGGGATCGACCTTGTTAAATTTGAAAGAAAAGAAAAATATATTGTCTGGGATTGATAGTTGTTTTTGTAATTCTGCCATTGCCACTGCAAAAGAGCGGGGGAAATATGTGACATGGGTATTTTCAGCTAATGTAAAACAATCCCTTCAAAACGCATGACATAAATGCATTTTAGAGTGCCCAGTATTGGGGCCATATGTTTCGCAAATGAAAATATACTGCTGAAGTTTAATGGTATGAGTTATGACAAATGCAGCGTTATCGAAAATGGGCTGTCAAGATGACTTGAGTACGTCTTCGATTGTTTCCAACCGAAAAAGCTGGTCAGAAAAGAGAGACAGGAAAAGAGGAAGGAGAGCGAAAATGGGGCGGAGGGAGAAAAGTTGTTCCATTAATGGTTCTTTGTTTGTACATTTGATGCATTGCCCTGACACGTTTTCCATTTGAAGCGTCACAATCACTCAACGTGGCCAATAATATCGTGGTTGCTTTTATCATTTAATTGGCTGTCGTATCTTTAAAAGGATTACCCTGCTTCAAACGTGAATTTGATAATAATGAGACGCACCCTCACACTCACGCACACATAAAAACGCACGCAGCTCAACCCTCTCACTCTTAATGGCATGCATTAGGTGTTCCGTGGATGGGAGCTCACTGTCTTGTGTCAGAAGACATATTCTTCCACATAAACATGCGTTAATATTCCATTTGCTCGCTTTTATACTTAATGGTTAGCGTTCTTCTTCTATTACCAGAAAGTGCACAAGAAGGCTCCACTCAGCGATGAAGGCAACAACTACGCATGGAACGAAACACTCAGGCGCATTTTGACATGCCAGAAAGTTTATCAGAGCGTACGTACATGTCTTTCATTCAGACAATATTTGATGGCGACAAGCAATGGATTGCCGAACCATAATTTGCTCAGAACGCATCTCAGCTAACTTCTTTAATCGAAATAGATGGACTCACTCTACTTGTATTCTCGCTTTTTCATGCCTCCATTTTCCTCTCTGTTCCAATCAGCTTCATTGCACATCCAGCCCGCCAAAAATGCACGGACATACATGTATGACATATTCAATTAAGTGATGAATGCATTGCATTTTGGAGACCCCATTGTGTATCAATTGTATATTGTGCTAACCATAAATCTCTTGATAATGTGGGCAGCTATCAACCTGCACTCATGTATGTAGTAATAGCTTTATGCATCGTAATATTCCATAGAAATGGCTTCATTCTTTATTTTATTCACTATAGAACGCGACAGATGATTTACATGATAAGATTTAAACAAAAACCGCCTTTCAGACAAGCACCCATTAGCGAGAACTCATAATGTATTCTTGCTCACTTCATAATCACTCTGATTTCATTTTGTGTAATAACCCGTATATCATTAAAAGCGGGGGAACATTATAGATCTGTAAGACACGTTCATCATGTTCATGTTAGGAATTCGTTGACTACATGTTAGTGAACTGAGGGCATCCAACGTACCCTAAAGCACGCCATACAGAACGCTTGCATTGATTTGCCAAATGACCGAGCCCCCCACGGGCTGTCTGTAAAAAGCAATCTTTCCATCCAATACCCATTCAGTTCATTGATCGTTAACCACTCACTTAAAAAACCCGGGATCCACAAAATCACTTAATTTCTCATCTTTTAGGCCCATTCCATTAAATACATGAATACAAATACCCCCACTCCCGTTCGCTTAATGTACTCGGGTAGGTTTTGAAAATCAGTGGGGGAGAGTGGACGGAGGGGTTGTGCAATTTGCGCGCTAAAACGAGCGAATGCGTGGATAGAGAAAGCAAATGAGACATATCCTCGTGGATCGGCGATCGATGAAGAAGGAGGAAAACTTTTTAGAGGATGAATTTCGAAATGACTCGACATATGCTGTGCTGGCACATGAAAGGAAGGTTCCATCTCAAGTGCGAGAAATCATGAGAAGTGAAAATCTAAAGATAGTACAGCGAAAGAAAGAGAGACATATTTCAGAGTTAGAGCGTGCTAGAGAAAAAGGTTTGAGATTTGATGGAGAGTTGGGCGAGAATCTAGAAAGATGGGGTTGGAAGGGAGAGGTTTCGACAGTAAAAAAAGGAAAAAAGATAATTATCGTCATTCTATGAAAATAGAGAATACATACAGAAAAAAGGGAGATGTGTATGTGTGGAAGGGTGTATGTATTTGTATGCGATGGTGTGTTTGGTAAAAAAAAATAGTTAAAGGTATGTGTGTTGGTTTTTTTTTGGTAAAGATAATGGAATTAGATAGAGAAAAAGTCGTATAAGATGTGGAATGCTTTTATGGTAAGAAGCGACAGATATGTTAATAAATAGACCCAGTGAAGAGAACATTAGAGGTGCAAGTTATTCGTTTGAAAACCAGCAAATTGATAATAAATAGTCCATTATGGGTAATTATCGGTTAGATATTGCTGTTAATATCAGTCTAGTGTGTCTAAATCTACCTAAGATAGCCGGAATTTAATGGCTGACGTCATGTCCTCATAAAAAGTATTTGTTTTCACACAAAAAAATGGAAAAAGGTCTCAAAGTTGAGTGAGATAAATTTACTATGAGGTGTTCAGTGTTCCACTCCTCTTTGAAAATCTCTTCCACTATATACTGTATGTATAATATGTCGCCTGTATACATTTTCTATTGAAATAAATTACATTACATGAGATAAAAGAATGAATGAAATGAATGAATGAGAGAGGATGTATTAGAGAAAGTATTGACAAGGATGACTTAAGCGAGTTAATGTGAAAGGAACATGTTGACTACTTTAATCAATGAAAGGAAACATGAGAGAGAGTTGGGGGGGAGATAAAGAAGGTGAGAGTGAAATTGAAAGATGGAGAGAGAAAGAAAAAGAGAGGCAGTGAGGAGATTTAGTTAGTGGAGAAAGTAAATGAATCACATCTAGGCATAATTTGGTGTGAGGATGAAATTACAGAATGAGAATAGTGAGTGCATCTCTCAGAAGCAGACGACATCGTCGAGCCAAAAGGGCGCGAAAGTGAGGCAAGGACGGAGTACGGAAAAGGTGAAGGTCAGCCGAACGCGACTAATTGAACATCAGACGGTCAATCGCTGTAACCGTGTCAATGACCGATTGACCATTGGAATGGTCAGTTCAGACCAGTCGGTCGCAATTACTGAATGGAGAGAAAGTGCGAGTTGGGGGAAGAAGAGGAGGGAGCTAGAGTGATGTCATTTTGCCAACCAAAGTACTGACTATCGCATTTTTGTGAGCTTGTGTGCCATATTGTGATCTTACATATTAGGAACTATTCGATTCTGTTTCATGTCGAAAATAATTATATTAACAATCACGCAGTAATATTAAGTTGGATATTTTCAATCAAATTCTAATGTAACCTTAGGTATATTACCTGAGATATTGTCATGTCCAACAATGACGCCTCGGCTGTCAGCAGCTGAGTAAGTAAACTCGAAATAACTCTTTATTATAATAATAAAGAGCCATTTATGGTCTATTTAAGTATACCGTCCAATACAAATATTTTCATTTCCAAGCTAGAAAACACGATTCTTTGGATTTTTTAAAAAAAAATTAGCTTTTGCTATACTTAAACATGTTAAATACGATAGTAAGTTCTGTTGCGTTTTTTTTTCTTTCTCTCGGTTTTTTTACGATAGTCCTTTTGTAAGATATACACCTTCCTGTCATGTACATGAAGATGATTGTAGAAGAATGAAGTTAGAACCCATTTCTGGCCAGGGGTTACGCAAACCTCCAAGTAACCCGATCGGTTTAACCACTGACAATCTAATATCAGGACGGGTTTCCATTTCTCTGCTCAAGGGCAGGCCGTGCCGGCCTTGTCATTCAATTTTCAATTTTCTCCCATCATCGTCATCTTCATAAACAAATATAGGGTAGCCGGGTATGACTTGTAGCCCCGCTGCGTGCCCGAAGGTCAGTGATCTCGATACCTCTACCCCAACGCCAGCCGTGCCCTACAGACCGAGGTTCTAACCTGTCCCCTAGCTACTAGATCTCATATCTACCGTAGATTTCTAGAGAAAAGTCAGCCTTCTTGCTCGACACCCAAGCGATTAATTTTCAGCCTGGATGACTCGTTCTTACCTATTTGACGTTTGCGCGAGCAAAGGTTCGAACTTATTAAAACTTAAGCATCGCCAGCCTTGCCCCTGGTGGGTTGTTCTCTTGCCCGTTAGTGTGAGGTAGGCGCGTTGGAAAACAACACCTCACGTCTTGGAAAGCCACTCGATTCTGTGGTGGTTTTCTTTTACTTTGTTTGGCTATCACACTGGATTGCCAAACATCAGGACACGCAACGTATGGTAAACGCACCTTGTGAACCTGGTGAATATTCATAGACACGAGCCTACGTCACCCTTCAACTATTGCGTTTCCTGTGCTAAGCGCGCATCTTGGTCCTACCGCGTGCCAACTCAAGAACTCTCCGTTTAATGAAGGACCCTCTATTATCGGATCTCGTCGATAAAACAGTTCCGCTTTTCCTCGCCTGTTAAACTCACAAATCTCCTACTCGGGGACTTGTTGTGGATGGTAATGCCTATTAATGCAGCCCGAGGGACCGCTGATGGAGAGATCAGAGGAGACTAATGGCTTCTTTATACCAGTTCGGATGGCCTGGTCCCTACCCCATATCTCCCACTCCAATATCTCTCCTCTCCCCCCGACACGCCACCGTCTTCAGGTCCTTATGAAAATGAAATGCTGTGAGAATCTTGCTCGTATATTACCACGATTACGAAACCCTTTTCTGCTTATTCCACCAACTGTCTTTCTGCTAATGGTGTATTCCCTAGAATAAAGTAGAATAAAGATGGAACGGCGTCTGGGTTGCTATTAAAGCAATGTAAGCTCACGATCTAATCATTTCGATGACAGAGTTAATGGATTCTTCTAGATCATCATCTTTTGCGCAATGGGAGAATGGACCTCGCACTGCGGAAATGGCCGTGCACTTGTCTCCCCGCTCTTTTACTTTACCCATACATTTTCTTTTCATCGATAAACCTTAATTGCATCCCGCAAGTTGGAGTAATCCCTAATCTTTTGACAGGCAGAGAGAAAATATGGGAGTTGCTATGATGATTTTGCCTTCTAAGTGCATTAATGTGCATCGTCAGGACTTTGCCTAAGAGCTTTTTAATGCATTCCCATTCCTTTTATCTCATCTCATCTAGATTTTTGTTTTGTTTCTTCGCTTTTCCATATTTTGGTCAATCAATGCAAACCTGACAAATAAAAGTGACATGATGAACGGCCTACTTTTATCATACTGTAGTTTTGAAATGTGAGGCCTTTTAAGAATGCAGTTCTTTTTGTTTGTCTTTATTTCTTTATACAACACTATCTTCAGGATTTGATGATCATTAATCATTTTTTCTAGGTAATAGGAATTTGAATTACTCAAGGTTCTAATTATTCTGTTATAAATCCCTCCAGACTGTTGTGATTAGTTTCGATGGTGTTCATAGAAAATGTCCTTATTTGGAATAAGTTGGGATATCAAATGACATGCTTCTCTTCGATTTTGTTGAAGCCCTTGGCTCTCGACCTTGCCTTTCCAGAATGCAAGAATTGGTAGTGTTACATGTAATGAGGATTGTAAACGCGTATTCTCGACCTTGCCTTTCCAGAATGCAAGAATTTGTAGTGTAACGTGTAATGAAGATTGTAAACGCGTATTCTCGACCTTTCCTTTCCAGAATGCAAGAATTGGTAGTGTAACATGTAATGAAGATCGTAAACGCGTATTCTCGACCTTGCCTTTCCAGAATGCAAGAATTGGTAGTGTTACATGTAATGAAGATTGTAAACGCGTATTCTCGACCTTGCCTTTCCGGAATGCAAGAATTGGTAGTGTAACATGTGATGAAGATCGTAAACGCGTATTCTCGACCTTGCCTTTCCAGAATGCAAGAATTGGTAGTGTAACATGTAATGAAGATCGTAAACGCGTATTCTCGACCTTGCCTTTCCGGAATGCAAGAATTGGTAGTGTTACATGTAATGAAGATTGTAAACGCGTATTCTCGACCTTGCCTTTCCGGAATGCAAGAATTGGTAGTGTTACATGTAATGAAGATTGTAAACGCGTATTCTCGACCTTGCCTTTCCGGAATGCAAGAATTGGTAGTGTTACGTGTAATGAAGATTGTAAACGCGTATTCTCGACCTTGCCTTTCCGGAATGCAAGAATTGGTAGTGTTACGTGTAATGAAGATTGTAAACGCGTATTCTCGACCTTGCCTTTCCGGAATGCAAGAATTGGTAGTGTTACGTGTAATGAAGATTGTAAACGCGTATTCTCGACCTTGCCTTTCTGGAATGCAAGAATTGGTAGTGTTACATGTAATGAAGATTGTAAACGCGTATTCTCGACGTTGCCTTTCCGGAATGCAAGAATTGGTAGTGTAACATGTAATGAAGATTGTAAACGCGTATTATCGACCTTGCCTTTCCAGAATGCAAGAATTGGTAGTGTAACATGTAATGAAGATTGTAAACGCGTATTCTCGACCTTGCCTTTCCGGAATGCAAGAATTGGTAGTGTTACATGTAATGAAGATTGTAAACGCGTATTCTCGACCTTGCCTTTCCGGAATGCAAGAATTGGTAGTGTAACATGTAATGAAGATTGTAAACGCGTATTCTCGACCTTGCCTTTCCAGAATGCAAGAATTGGTAGTGTAACATGTAATGAAGATTGTAAACGCGTATTCAAAATCATGCAGAATAAGAGATGCAGGGTTCCTTGCGTTATAACTGCATGGATAATTTTTCGCCTCCCCCCTCTCTCTATATATATATCTCTCTTTCCCTTTCTGAAATTATCAAGGAGGGTTTGAATCTTTGAATGAGCTTTCAGCTTTGCTCGAGAGAGCCACCCTTAGGCAAGACTCTGTTTAGATACATTTGTGCTTTCTTTAAATTTTGTTTCCCCGTCCACCCTGGTTGGACTGTCTACTTGAAAAAGAAACGTTTTAAATGTGAAGTATGAGCTGAGGGATTTGTATTGTTTATGAGACGTCTAAATGATGGCAAATCTCAGGTGTATATTTGGAAGCTTCCCAATTTAACCCCTCGCATTCTAGAGAATGGTATCACATTGCTGAGTAATATGTGGATGGGGTATGGAGGCGAGAACGGATTGATTAAGATGAAGGAAGGTAAAAGCACGTTGAAGTGTTGACGAAAATCGCGCGACTGCCCGCCCTACGCTCGGGGCATGTTTGTTCAACGTTATGTAGGATTACGGTGACATTGTCTGCTCCCGCGATTGACTGAGGGCAAACGACTATCTTGACTATGTCTTATATGAGCTTGAAGAATGCTTGTCCAACAAGCATTTGAAGCCAACTGGGTAACTGACAAATAGACTTGAACGTCGACGCCCATTTACACGTGGTCCAACCATGGAGTTATCGTTGCTGCTGTGTTCGAATGTCGGGAGCTATCAAGTAGCCTTGCGGTGGAGTCCGGGTCGGCGCACTCTGCGATTAGTATCAGAAAGCCTATGATTGGTTAGATGGCGTCGTCTTGCTAACCACGAATCTCATAAATCAGTGGTCTTTTTAATTGGCCGATATTATGCAATCTCGGTGATCAGCACGCCCCGGTGATGGGCTGATGGAACGGCGGACTCAGAACTTTCTATCGCCATCGTAGAGACCGTAATCTCGTCCTACATGTCATACCGAAATCATCGACTCTAATACGTTGGGCGGGACGTGTCTTAATCCGCCAACGAATAATGCATGAAGCCACGATATGAAGATAGTTACATCCAGCAAGTTCTTAAACGTCTTACCCTTATCTCAATCTTAAATCGCTGAAATCTTGTGAAGAAGATTAGGTCAGAGACCCGCGTCCGAAAGTGACATTCCAAAATGGCGCCTAAAAGCATCTTCGGATTTTGTATCTCCTTTAGCAGCCCCATGGGTACATGCACATAGAATATTGAATATTAAAATCCGGGTTATTAGCCTCCATGAACAGGCTTATATGAAGTTTTATCACACTTAATCTCTGCACGACACATTAAACCAAACCTCCTTGATACTTATTCCAACGAAACGACTGTACGCCTGAGTGCGCGAAAAGGATCTTTGAATACGATGCGCAAGATAATCCGATTTTGTCCCTTATGCATATTCAGAAGCATTATTTTCCGTCAGTTCTTTTTTATATAAATCAATGTAGAGAAGCCAGAGAGAGGTGGTTTATGTTTTATATTCACCGTCTGGATTCGCAGCATTCCCTCGCTTTTTTATCTTTTTTTTTTTTTACAAAAACCTTATCCTTGAAAAATAACTTTTCTGGTTTTCGATTACTTTGCTCGATGATGATTGCGGGGATGGAGATAGAGATCTGTCATTCGGAAAGCTGAAGAAATACTATATCAGTGATCAATATAATTTGGAGGGAGACAATTAAGTGAGAGAGATAGAGAGGGGGGCGGGGTTGTAGAAAAAGACATACTTACAGAAATACATATTAAGATAAAGTTAAAAGCAACATTTGCATTTGTTAATTAATATGTTAATTCTTTTTCACTCAAGTTTTGGTTGGCTAAAACGAAATTAAGCTGGCTTGGGGTCAGAATTCGCTTTCAGAATTGTATATACTTTTTTTCTTCTTTTGAGATAACATCAGATCTCATAGAAATGGAAGGGCCTCCAATGTCAATGTCGGAATTCATTTAAAGCAATACATTCTGTTACATCGACCCCCATGTCAATCTAAGTACTGAGAGAGAAAAAATGACAATGTTCAATTTATGATATGGAGCGTGGTGCATGCTCACGTAGTTCATTGAATCGCATACAAAGGGTCTGCGAACCCGGCCGACCAGCATGCATCGCTTCTCACTTACTTTTTACTCACCCATCAACTATGCGCTTCGTCGTTAATTTTTTTCTTCTCTCCATTACCCTATGGAATTACGCTGAAATAGGCTGTGGGTATACATCGCCAGCCCCTAAAGACGGGCTGAGTTTAATGAAGTAATGATTTAACGAAATATCGTCCACGCTTGGTGAAACTCAATTTGCGTTGACAACGCTACAACGCGCCAAGTTTCACAGTTTTAGAAGCGTCACTCATCCGGAACGCGATTGCGTCCTCTAATGTAGCCGAGAAAAGATTGGAATTTGCTATTCCAGAAAACAAGACCCTGTCTAGGAAAATACCACTACAGCATTTTATTGGAGCAAAATTTGATTACTGTGTGTTCTGAGAATACTTGAACAAATGGTAAATTGCATAAATTCTGTTCATTGATTTTTCAGGACTTGCAATTTTAGACTTATTATTTTTTCAACATGTCACTTCGTGTTTATTCATGAAAAGGTACTATTTAAAGTATTTATATAATATGTATTATTAAAATTTCGTTTCGTATATTTAATTCTAAAGAAATATATCTTTACTATCTATAGTGTCCCCCCGCCCCCCCATAATCTCACGGGAAATGAAATTATTATACTAATTTTCTGAACTCTCCCTCCCTTTCTTACACAAACTCACTCTCTCACTCTCCCTCTCTCTATCTTTCTGCAATCCTTTCCCCCACTTCCTTTCCATATTTCTTTCCCTACACCAATTTCACGCTTAGATTGGCAAAAATAATTTTCCCCGCAAAGAAACTCATTCTGCTTGCGTATCAAATTGCACTCATTTACTTAAAAGCTTTAGGGAGCAAAAGAGTGTTATTTTCATATGTAACAGGACAGGAACGGAAGCCTAATTTCCCTTCTCCCACATTCTATCGCCAGAGGGAGTATCATTACATATTCCATTTCAAGCTAGATATTAAATGGCCCTTTTCATATTATGCACCCTACAAAGTGACTTAGAATTCTACTCGCCATTTGGTAACAAATTCTTTATAACCAAGACGACATTGTGCGAAAGGAGAGAAAAAAGTACATTCATAAAGTTGCAGAGTCATATTTCAAATATTCAATCTGGAAAGTTTTAAGTATGCCGCCTATTATGTGTGTAGGTCTTCGTCCACTAACATAATGAACATGCTATTCTTAGTGTCCTCGTGTATTTGTGTTAACTGTTAAGGAATAACTATTGCCAATATACATATAGTCGGTTAAATAATAAAAACCTGTTATAAAGAAAATGTGGATAATGTAGTCAAATCTATATTATCGCCTCACTGCATACAGACTTTAAAAGCTAACATATGGCCCGTCGAGTGTCTATGACGAGGATACTTAGAAGATAATAAATGGATTTTATAATGTCATTATTTGACAAGATATTCTTCGCTTTTTGTCAAATCCAGTATCCCCCTAATGCATCCCGAATTAGCATGCTTAGTCCTAAGTGTGTCGTTTGCCGTAATGGCTGGCGTTATAATCATCTTCGTTCTACTTACCATCCCATATTTCTTTCTAATTTTCATACGTTATGTGTAATCTTCTGAGTTTATATCTCTTCTTTTTATGCTCCAAAGCCGCCCCATCAATTCAAGGCCTGCGCTTTAGTTTTGGTAGTAAGAGGAGCACATTCCCATAGCCAAATCAATATCGGGGCTTTCCGAAGGTAATTTGCATGTGTGTATAGTGATACCACCCATACGTGCGTGTGAACATCTCACAAACTGTACGCACAAACTTGTCGAAATGCATGTGGTGCGTAATGGGACGCACACGCATATTACGATGATCATTGTCACCCGAGCTTTATGTAAGATAAATATAGAAAATGAGGACAAGCTAATTACCCCAACTACAAGATATAATTCATTTTTTTCGTAAGAGCTATATATGTATCCCATTATGCCCATTATAGAAACTTTCATTAGATGCAGTATAATCGCAAAAAATGTCAGGTTATGATTATCGTTACAAAAATACAAAAAAGAATTTCATTTGATGTTCACTTGCTAAGATATTAGAAACGGAAAATTGCGGGGAACAGGGCTTAAAGATAACTATTCAGTGAACTAAAGATTAAGATGATACCACAAAAAATAGAATTAAAGAAGAAGCATATTCACCAGCCAAGATTTGGCCAAAATCAATCAATAGAAACAGAGTTTAACAGACTAAATTTTCATTTGTAGTAAATGAGTTAAATGTCCTTCAAAATGTACACTCTTAAAGGACAAGTCCACCCCAACAAAAAATTGATTTGAATAAAAAGAGAAAAATCCAACTATATAGCATAACACTGAAAATTTCATCAAAATCGGATGAAAAATAAGGAAGTTATGACATTTTTAAGTTTCGCTTGATTTCAGAAAACAGTTATATGCACAAAGTTTTATTTTTACCTGAACATGTGGAATTACCCCCGTTCCACATTTTATGGTTCAGTCAAGTTGGTCCTTCTTGTCAAATTTGTAAAATATTGTATAATCCAAAGAATGAAAAACCAAAGAAATAATGAGTGAGGGACATCATCGATTCTTTCATTTGCATGTGACTAAATTGTGCATATCACTATTTTGTGTAAAATTAGCGAAACTTTAAAATGTTTTAACTTTCTTATTTTAGATCCGATTTTGATGAAATTGTCAGCATTATGCTTCTCTGATTTTTATCTATCGATTCAAATCAACATTTCCTGGGGTGGACTTGACCTTTAAAAATGTTGGGCAACATACTGTCCACACAACAATCGGTTAAAACTTTATCCAATTCTGGGTAGTTTTAAATCAATAATGTGTGCTTTGGGTGAAATCTACACAGTATTGGTTGAAAACTTCCCAGAGTTTGATATCATTTTAACCAATTGTTGTGTGGACAGTATGTTGCCCAACATTTAAGAGTGTATGATATCCTCCATCTCATACTAAATATTCCAATTCTGTTTAAAGGAAGGCATTTAAAGATTATGATATTTTGCTTACAATACATTAAAAAATGCATGGAGAGTAACTTCCACCTGATATCCCACAAAAAGGAATCACTAAAGGACAAAGAATCCCTTGCAACAAGTCAGCTTGTATAAAAACAGAAAAATCAAACTAAGGATATAAAGGCTACTTTAAGTTTGAGAACAACTGGACCAAGTATAAGAAAGGTATATGAGCATTTGAATCACCAATTCTATGGTGCTCCTCCCATTGGCAATGCAACAACCTAACCTTTTCCACGGGGGTTTCATTCTCCGTTAAATAATGAACTTGTTGCCGATTTGATGAGCAACGTGCGATCAATTAAACTTAAGTTAAGGAAGACAGGAAGTCCATCTGTAAATGTCTCTTTCTCCGACTTGTTTAGCAGTGTTGGAGATCGTTAATTAGCAAATCAGCTCTCTACATTAAAACACTGTGCGCGAGGATACCTATTGTTCTACCTCTCCAAAGCATTGCAAATTATCACACCCATGACCTTCCTCTGTAGTTCACGCACTTTCCTACCGAACATTGCCCTCGAATCTACGGGAGCCAATGTATCTGAAAGTGAATTACAAATGTATCATTTTTAGAAGGATATTAGTGTCATTAGATATCAATAACTATGTCTGATCGGATTTTGAACGGAAGGGATCAGTTTGTTATTTGCGAAGGGCATGCTATGTCACGTGTTTTCATGTCGGGATTTCGTTTTAATGCATGTAGTCACGGAAATATAATGGATCACTGATGTAATTATACAGCTATGTTTACACTTTCCAAGGCACTATTTGGCACCAATGCTCAAATTAGTTTTTTTCCGTTACCAGGGTTACAAATGGCATTTTACACATTTTAGTATTATGTATTTTTAACGTATCACGTTTTGCAATGTGGGTGTAAACTTGTAGATGCTTTACGAATAAATATATATTTACCTTACTGTAAGAACACTGTGCAAACACATTTTGTTTCATTTTCAAATTGATATTGAATTACTTAGGAATGTCATTAAGTTTTGGTTATAATTGCTATTACGTGAAAATGTTTTTTGCAGCATTTCCTTTTAAAGTATACACTGATTGGGATGGATGAAAAAATGAGTTATATGGACCTAAATATACGAAACGAAATATCATTTAATGAAATCCTGGTGCATATCATTTTGAAAACGTTGACGGGCTTATTTTTAGCCTAAACTATACATAGCTGGTTTCTATATACATTTCAATTGGAAGTGCATGGAAAGTATGATTTTTGAATGGGTGAAAATACACTATTAAAGTAAAAAAGTAATTTAAAGAAGTGTGACTCGAGTGCTTTTAAGGTGCAAAAAGAATGGTAGTGGTAAAAGATGACGATGGCAATGATGGTTGTAGTATCGCCGAAGTGGCTACCATATCGCCGCTGTTACGTTGTTGGTGATGATGATGGAAAGTGTCCTGGTTCATGTAGAAATTAGCTTATTCTTTCCATCTTTTGGAATTATTCTTAGTCTTGTGTCATACATACTGTATTAATTCTCCACCAAAGACTTCAGTGAGAAGAAGTTTTCTTTTATAGGCACCTTGTAGGAAGACTAGTGAGTGGCATGTAAGTACCCATGTAAACGAATCATTTAGATGAAAGTGCCTCGACCTTGTTGGCTCGCGGTAATTCCCGAGATACGAAAAGAGATTGGAGTTTTAAGAAGACGGAAGGGAGAAAAGACAGAGCAATAATGTTCTCTGAAAGCGAGGTGCAATTTACGAAGGTGTGTCAAGGCTTTAATTTGATTTATTTCATCTCTCCCTCTCTGTCTACCCTACCTCTTATCCCTCCTCTTCACCTCTCTCCCCATCTCACCCCCCCCTCATTTTTTGTGGTCTTTCAACACAAGAGCATCTTCTCGATTTGTCTCCTGCTCCAGAGTGGTATTATTTGAGCGTTTTGAGTGAGGGCGAGTGTCTGATTAAAGTGATATAGTGGAATCGGGCTCTTTAAAATGAAGCTCGGCTCCGAGTATGGTAGGTCTAGAAGGAAAGACGTTAATAGGGTTGGGACTCCCTTAGCCACGCATGTAGCACACCTGCGCAATCACCATCCTCTTTACCCTGTGTTGTTGGCTCTCTGTCACTCTCCTCTGAGCTGACTCTTTTCATTAATGTTAAGGTATATAAAGTGGCGCCGCGCACATCTATCTTCTTGGCATGGATGGACGCACGCGTTAATAGCTTATGCTTTCCATTCGATTACAGAATAGATTCATTTCTCCTCCTTCTCCCTCTTAACCTACTTCAATCGTTCTTCAAGGCATTTTCCTCTTTTCTTCTTTTGCCTAATCCCCTACTCTCGACTCTCTAATAAAACTAGGGGTCTTCCTCTTGTTGGAGTCTCGTGGGTAAAGTTTAATATCTGGCGAACAATAATTGCGAGGGACCTGTGAAGTTGTTTCGAAGCTCGGTTTTTGATGAGAGAGGGGAGCGGGTCGTGGGGGAACCTGTACGATTTCCGGATGGTTAACGGAGAGCGGGCTTATATCGTCAAGAATGGTTTAATTGGAAGGTTTGCAAGTAGAGAGAGGAAGGACAAGATGCCGAACTAGATTATATTAAAGATTTGCGCCCCCCTTCTTCCCAAGCATAAAACTCTTCGTTAAGAATTAAAAAAAATCTAGCGTCATATACCACTTTTAGAATTGACGAGACTATTTTCTACCTTATCATCGACCCAAAATAATATTAGTATTTTTACTTTTTTTCTAATTTTTGAAATTTGTCTGAAATGTTCTTTACCTTTCTTAAATTTGTTCGCTTTTCATTCATTTCACTAGTTTTCTTCCTACTTTACTAATAGTATTTCTGCTACTACTGCTACTTCTACATCTCACCTTATACTTGTGCCACTAATACTCTAAAAGCTACTGTCACTACTGCTGCTGCTGCTGCTACTACTACTACTACTACTACTACTACTCTACTACTAATACGTACTACGAGTACTACTACTACTTCTCCTTCTTTTTCTTCTTCTTCTTCTGGCAAAACCCTTAAATGTCCTTGTGAATGTGATTTGTCTCTGTATAGTGTATTTCGCTACCTTTCTAGCACATCCGTATTATGTCCGATATAAGAAGGATTTAAAAAAGTCTTTATACATTGAAACGTTGCTCCACAACTCATGATCCGATTCCATTTTGATTTCTACCATCCACAAATTTTATGGGAAAGACAATATGAAATTGAGTAATACAAATGCACCCTCTGTTTATAAAACTGTCACACAAGCTCTTCGTCAACAAACGAGCTATTTGTAAATGGGGGTTCATCGATCCCCCTACGACAATACTCGACCCTCTTTTATTCCTACGCTCTTTTATCAAAATAACAATATGAAACCTAGTACTTATAACATCTGTTTCCGTCATATCGCTATCAGTACATCGAGGTCGATTCATATCTTGATTTTTAAACGAGAATATCTTCATATTGTGTGCCCGGTTCGGCCTCTTTTATTTCAGATTTACGTGCAATGAATGAAGGTTAACTAGTTGAATTTGTTTTCAAAGTAATATTTGAATAATAAAAATCATTTAGGAAGATTTGTGCTCTGATATTTATTTCATTATTTTTTATTGATATAGGAGAAAAAAGGCGAATGTTGTTGTGCGTGATGTCTTCAATTTGATTGCGTTTTGACACAGTCACATTGTCGAACCGCAGCCACACCGCCGAAAAACCAATACGTTATCATGGTTATATCCAATGAATAACATCGTTCGGTTTGGAGTGGAATTTTTAGGTGTGACTGCACCATAAAGGGTTAACTGAAAAGTGTGAAATGGATCCGGACCGCCTGATGGCGGGAACAGAGGGGGGAAAGAGGAATTCCTTACTCAAAAGGTAAGTGAAGATGGTTGACAAACGATTGATATCATGTTATCTATCATCACCACCGCTATTAACCGGCGTCACTTTATGATGAGTGTTGTAGTTGCTCCCGTTTCGTCAATCGCACGCCGGGCGAGATGTCTATTTACTATACTCAGTAATAGTATTTACATCAAGGCATACCTTAACACAAGGGAGGGAACGATGGCAGGGTGTTTAGACAGGGTACTCAAGGGGTAACCGTGTACCCCTGTGTCTCTACAACTACACTCTCTCTATTTTCCAGAAAAGTACCAGAAAACGGACATTGTTTCAGAGAAGGTGTTCAAGGAGGAATAGTGTGTCTCGTACATGAACATCGATCTTTTTTTACCCATAAACCCTCAACAATTTTAATTAACTTGATGTATAATGAGGTAATGGAAAGTAATCATTTTAATCTATGCGGAGTTCATAATAGAGTTCTAAAATATGAAATGTGGAATTATTGGAAGTGCGTGTATACGTAAGATTTCATTTTGGTCGAAAGAGGGGTGCAGAACCACACCCCCATTAAGGTACAACTTTGCCCCCATTCCTCCAGAGCGCATCGTATGCCCCTAAAGGGTCCGCCGACCACTATTCAATATAGCACGAAATATGAAGGCATCTCTTCGACTCCATTACAGGGCATCTAATTGTTGTTGTAAGTCTATGGTATTATGACAAAGGAGTGAGAGTGGATGGACAGGCGGGACCTAGCCAAACTCGACGTTCCTGCTTTTCCCATAATAGTCCCATCTTTTACCTGGAGGGATGATGCTTGACAAGAAGATCGGTATTATCATGATTACAGAGTGGGGACATGGATGACACATACGAGGGCTAGTGGCTAGGGAACGATCCTCCCCACTTTTTTTCGAGTAATACGTAAGTGACAGAAATAGGATAATAAGAAAGAAAGAAAGAAAGGAAGAAAGGGGTGTTGAAAATAATAAACCAAATTCGTGCAGCTATGTAGGCCTATATTTTTATTTGGAGGGGAAAAAAGAATCACATTTAGGCCGCACATCGCATCTACTTGATGCTACTCCTGGGTGTGATAAGGGATGGCTTGGTGGCCTAATAAAATGATTGCCTTCTTTGAGAAGGATTTTTTGTGTGCATTGTTTGAATATTATCTCCCAATCCCAATCTCGTTTAAATTTCAAAATTTCAACATCAAAGTGATAAGTCAATATTTTCCGTAATGAATTATGGTTGACAAAAACGACAATGCTTACGCAGTTCAGGGAGAAGACACTTATTTTACACTTTATCGCAGTAATGAGAATTTGTTAATAGGTTTCGAAATTTCGTCAGGCAAGTTATAAAAGACCTGATTTTGGTGATTGAATGTGTACTTTCTGATCTGGGGTGTTTAAAAAGAAAGAATTACACGTTGCTTACGAGTGCATGCAGTATTGTACATCGTATTGGTCAGATCGTGATCACGTAACGCGATTGAACGCGTAATCACCAGATATACGACAATCATGCGTTAAAAGTATGTGTACGAACGCGTTACTACAGGTCGCACTTAACTCAGTTTGAAACACCCGAACTGTAATTACGGTTATAATTATAGTCCATTATAATTTTTCTTGCCCGTCAACGCTTCCTGAAGTGGAATAGAATATTTTTGGTTCTGGAGCTGCGTCAGCATTATTTCATGATTTTCTGAATATATTTTTCAATCGTTAAACCAGTCGCTTGAAGTTTAATTGCCTTTTTATTTTAAGCTCTGATGTGGCAGCTTGCGAAACTAAAACGATATCATATACTCTTCTTGTGATCATAAACAGGCGATTATGGACAGGACAGTTCTAATAATATAACTTGCTCCGGGCAGAATTTAGGTTTGACTTTCACCGCTGTTTATTATTGATAACCGAGGAATATCGCATTGTTTCAGACGTGTGGTTAAATAGGTTTTAGTACTTTCGAAGACTTAATGGATTTGTTCTGCAGTGAACTAATTCCCACCTTTTCTTAACGAGTCCTGTTTGTTGCCTAGAGAAGAAGGAAGTCACATGAAGAACGATAAGCTTGATAACTTCATAAATACAGGCATGTATGAAACCTACCTTGCGTTAACCAATTCTCAGCGCGTCACGTAAAAGAGACACATCGAAATCATGCCACAATAAATTACCGTCTCTTGACGATCGGTAAGCGATAACAATGATCTCTTAAACGATAACAATTTTTGCTTCGCGAATCAACACTAGTTGTTAATTGGCTGCACATGTCTTGTGACATAGTCAGGGGGAGAAGGCTGAATGGGATGTCTGTGTTGCTTTCAAACTTGAAAACAAACATATCCTCTTCTTAGGAGTTATTTCAGCGATGAATTGAATATCAAGATTTATTTCGCAATTTTGGATTTGATGTTCAATGTCTTGAAACAAGTTCCTGCATTTATGAATGATGCTTTAGACATTTGAGAAGACGTGATGATATTGTCTTGGAACTAGACTACCCCGTGCAGTGATTCATTCGTCAATTTCGTATCAGATTCACAATATGGACGCGTTGTGACGTCACTAATTGCGTATAATTTGAATTTAACGTCTCGCCTCGACAAAACGGTGCCTTCGGCGACGAAAGTAAGACATTTTGGTCTTGCGTTATCAATTAGTATTGACTAGATTCGTTGGGACAGTTTTAATGGGAAATTCGATTTGAATATTAGGCACTTTCGATATAAACAGGCAGGCTGCAGAATATGGGATGCGGGCGCAAGTAATGGGCAAAATTTCTTCATGGAGATTTTTTTCTTCTTCTTCAACGTCTTCATTTTTCTGCCGAGCATCGGGTGTCTGGCTTGAATCTATAATGTTCATATCACTGATCTAATAAAAGCCTAGTTAGCATTTTACGATGAACGAGGGACTTTGAAATGGGACATGGGAGGGGAAATACATCAAGAAAATTAGCATTCACTCTGCAGGAAGGTTTTTTTTTTACGTTTTGGTTACTATCAAGCAAAAACGTCAAAGACAATTATCACAACCGGCATCTGCGAAATGAAACCAAATTATGCATTTCCATATATTTTTTTTTCTTCATGCTATGTCATTATCTATTACGTGAGACAATAATGGCTCTGTTTCCCCCTGTTAATGATGTCATTATAATTCACATTCATCTTTCTTATGGATCAGAATTTCAAATCAACCTTTTTTTTCAGGAATTCCTTGCCTCTTTACAATGATGCAGTATTTCCCTTTGATTTTTATGCATTTTATAACAATCCTATGATATTTTCAAAAATAAAAATAAATGGGGGCGCTAATGACAGGACGTAATGTATTCGCTTTGACATCAACAGAATGTTACACTCTTAAAACAAATCAGTCAAATTGACCAGACCAGTAGTCAGCTGTGTGCAACTGATATGACAATCACTGATAATCACATTTCTGACATATATTCTAGTCAGAAATAACTAGTAAATGTTCTAGTAAATACGACTAGAAAATTGTCAAATATGACTTTAAAAACAGTTGCACCGAGCTGACCCTTTTAACTAGTAATTTTTACTGATTTGTTGTTAAGAGTATAAAATTGCTCTATTAGATAGAATTATCATGATTATGCTATAAGATAATCCCAATGCGTGCAGACCTTGTCATTAGAATGATTCCTAAGATAAACCTTGTTCATTTTTACGAGTGTTGATTGATGTTGATCGTTTTGAACAGATTAAGGAAATATTACTACGAAAGAGAAATTAGTGTATGGGTGTTTTTGTGATTTTTTTTTAAAAAGGAAAATGTAATATATCATAAGAATTAAAGCCTTTTTGGAAAAGATGTGAGAACTAACGTAGGCATGACAAACATAACATGGACGGATAAATAACGAAGGACTAAAAGAAGTACAAAGGAAGAATTTTAGATGCCACGATACTCGAGATGAAACCATTAAGAGTACACTTGACAGAAAAACCAGCATCTGCCAAACCTCAATCGATTTCTTCCCATCTCCTTTCACTCTCTTTGACTCTTTCTGTCTCTATATGTCCCTCTCTTCCACACCTTTATATGCCTTTAATACATCTATTTTTCCAACATCCTTTATTTCCTCTGGCGACGACTCCCACCCCCCCCCCCCCGTCTCATTCTTTCTCTCTCTTTCTCTCTTTGTTGATCCTTTTCCCTCTATTTGATTTTTGTGTCTTTCACCACTTTTTCCAATCCTTTTCCTCAATCCTCTTCTCTCTCTCTCTCTCTCTGTCACTCTCTCGTTCTTTCCCTCTCTCTCTACGACTGTCTTTTCCCACCTCACGACCACCTCCTCAATTGCTGTTGACAGCCATGATCTCAACTAGAAATCCTAACACTTTTCTCCCATCATTGCGGTCCAACTGTGTTCCATAAAGATTTTTCACCTGTTCCATCCGGCCCGTTGATTCTCCCATTCTCATTTTTGCAATCTTCCTCTCAGCGCACTCACCGTTTTCTTTTCTATTCTTAAGGTTCTGCACTCACAACATTTTCCCTATGATGATGCATTTCCCTCTTTTTTTCCACAAAAACATAACAATTGCACCCCTGGGCACGAAGCCGCCGCGCGATCTCGTTCTTGTCATAACGCTCTGTCTCGAATAATTGTCCCGCGAGGAAAAGCAGCGCGGGCCATTAGCCCCTCCGCACGGGCGGCTATGCAGTGTCGACTCGTCCATGCGCGCGTAATACGCGGGTGATGGTGCGCGCAGTGATGAGCACGGCAAGCAAGTATGTATCACCCGCAGTGCCTTTAAGGCAACAAACCGTGACAGCATTGCAAATGTTGCTACTCTAACTTTACTGTCATCATCTTAATTTCTCGCCCCTCCTCCCACTTATCCTTTTTTCTTCTTCTGTTTCTGCTTGCTTGGATTTCCATTTACATTCATCGACTTGCTTCTAGAGTGACATTGATTCACCCTTTGGTGAAAGGTGTCGGGGAAATTGCACCTGCGCATGTGGGTCTTGGAAAGATAACTGTTTTATTTATTCCACAATGTACACTTGACAGCTAGGATGGTGTTCCACAATAGGAAGGAAAAAAAAGAAAAAAAAATAGAGGGAAACTTTATAAGAGCGGGTCAAGAGTAAAGTTTCCTAAGGCAGTTTTTCCAATAGATCATTTTACTTCTGCTGTCATCATTTTATGTCTGTATTCAGGGAAGTTGGCAGTGTTTCCCAACATCTGTAAACTGTAACATCAGTCATCACTTGATCGTGAGGATTCACTTCATTTTATAAATGCTAGATAATAGACTATTACCTTTTCTCGGGTCGAATAATTTTTCTTTAAAAACTAGCATGCACAATTTTATATTTTTTCACTTTAAAAATCATAGTGACATATTGTACAATGTGTAATTTCTTATTTTTTAACGGTTTGCCCCCTTTCTCGATATCCCATCAGTCGTACTTTCAAAGTGTTATTCAATCAGATCCGACGAGGTGACTTCTCTTCGTACCCTTCTTGTTCTACAGAAGAACAGCAAACGTTATTTCAAAGTAAATCAATTTCTCTATCTTCTGTGATCAGGTGAACGGTGTACATACTTAACCCCAGATAACTGATACTTTCTTTGCGTTAGACATGCCAGATAAGGACTTGGAATGAAACGGGGAGTGAAGATGTAGCTCTCGTGTTTCTTTAGACGCTCCGTGAAATCTTAGCCAATGTGATTTAACGTTGAGGGTGTGCTACCAAGTCGATGGGCACAACTGATGAGAACGCAAGACCCCATTGCCCATTGGAACCTGGTGGTCCATGTACAAAGCCTGTGGGAATTAGAGAACCCAGTAGTCAGCAGAGTAAGATGTTCATGTAGCGCATCTTAGAGAAGGATTCGTAAGTTCATGATGTGTTATCTTCTTTGCCGTGTTTGCATGGAAGATGATCATCTTGGTCTCACGACGTAACTGCCATTAATCAACAAGTATTTGGGTCTATTTCATAAAGACTCACGACTATCATCATGGTAAATTTGCCATTATTGTAACTACCATGGACAGATGAATACCTTGATTATCATTGCTTGCCCTGTTTCCATGTTAACTCCCTTAACGGCAATCTTAGCACAAAATTGCAAGCACTAGGTCTCTGATGTCCGAAAGCAAATTTTGTCTTCTGCTTGAATCGACTATCTTTTGAAGTACTAGAGCAATTTTTTTCCGGGACCCAACTGTACTGCTTTCTTTGGCATGTTTGGGCACAATATCCAAATCTTGGAGATGCGAAAAATTGGGTGAGTTTGGATGTCATTTTCGTTTTGCTTTCTTGTTTAACATGATGAAGAAGAGACATTAACGTGAGAATTCCGATTTACAAATGAATAGTGGCTTCTCTTGGTGGTATTACCTTCGCGTGAAATTTGGTTCACGTGTGAGGCTCAGGGATGACAAACTCGTTTATCTGCATTTTCTGTTTTTGTGGCGACATTTCACGAGCATGAGGAGTGGCAGTGAAGATAGGGAACGTGTCTTTTTCTGTCATCCTGCGGTGAATACGTCCGATTACCGTCAAACTCGTTGGAAAGCATCAGTCGTCATGGTCGCAGAGAAGTCGGCTGATCGAAATGGACCATCAGTGTTGGTCAGGTTTCCAGTAAATCACCGCAACTTGACTTCTCTTGAACTCGATTTGTCCAAACTTCACTCAGATTAGCCCGATAAACCAGGGCGAGAAGAGGAGCAGATCAAAATGTGTCTTCGCAGTGCAAACCCGACACTGTCAGGGCTATCCTTGAGGCAAACCGAACTCTCTCCTAGGTTCTGTTTCTTACGTTGTTATTTGAGCACCCTCCCTTTCACGTCAATCCTGATAGAATTTTTTTCTGAATTTTCCGGAAGTAGCAATACATGTTAGGGCATTTCCTCTTCGATTTCCTCTTTGCACTGATGATCAAGAAAGGAGATTTTTGTAAAGATTGTTTTGAATGGACAATGAAAGAAAATTTGATATTGAAGCTCAAGTGGTTTGCTTGTCATTCCCATTATAATCTAAATATAAATTGTTCTCTGTAATTAGTATCTAAAGTGTACTCATACTCTGCTGACTACGATAGTCGGAAAAAAAAAAGCGCAGCATATAATTATCAGTAGATAATTACCTTTAACCGATTGTCTGCATGATCAGCTTGGGAAAATATCATGTGCTGTTATTTTGCTTTAAGATGAAACGAAGTTGAGCATATACTGAATAAAAGTATGTTATCATTTCGTAATTTGAGAAGAATACACAGAGTGGAGTACTTTTGAAAGCCTCATGTTCGTCTACAACTAAACGGTTCTGATAACCGATTTCCGACATTTTGACTACTCAGGACTTCAGCGATTATACGAAACCCCTCTTGGATTTATTGCCTAAGCGAAAAGAAAAACAGAAAATATCATTTGGTCTAGTTCGAAAATAAATCTTTATCTGCATGTCCTAAGAAAGCAGTGTTATGGATGGGAGGGAAGTGCGATAATCAAGACTTCTCTTCTTTTGCCTTCACCAAACAGAGATATCAATCCAACACTTATTATTCTAAAATTAGATAAGTAGGACTAGTTTTGATTCGGTAGATTGCACGGAAGCTAAGTAGGGTAATAATTGTCAGGGGCTATGCACTTCATATTGCAGGTTAAAAGGAAGTAATCGAGGTTGGAATTACCGAATTGAAAGTACGTCATTGATGTCGATTTTATTGTCAGAACTAAAATAACGAAAAGGTCACAATTACTTGAAGGGAAGAGCCTAGGCCTCCAAACGACCAGTTGGTTGCGAGTGATTGGTTACGAACTGACGAGAAAAAATGTAATTAGGGTGGATTATAATCGTACAAAGAGATCATAACGTCAATTAAGATGTAATGGATAATCTCTCATGAGTCGCCCAGTTTTATGTAGACTGTCTTCGAAGTAGATGGGAGAACATAGCGACCTCTTTTTCTTTATATTTCTTTAGAGCTATGTGGCGCCGGTGTTTTCCTGTTAACGATAGCAAACTCTTACACTGTAAAGGGAAAACATGATTTGGAAGGCACGCGACACCATTTAACTCACTATACCCGGGAGCAATATACTGATTTTCTTTTACTTATTTGCTTGCTTTCTTTACCACTGAGCATGGATGCTACCCGTTTCTTTTTCCTTTTTTTCGTGTGCCTCTTTTCTGTCTAAAGTATTCAAAATTACTGCGAGTGAACTGTATAGGTGATTGAGGGTAGGCAGCTGAAGTTAGCGACAAAATTATCGCGGCGTACTTCCCCTTCATCTGTTGCTCCTAGAACCTATGTATAAGGCTGGTGTGCACGCTTTGCAATCGATTTTGTCCCCTAAGGGCCACCATACATTTCAATTTGAAGGTGTCGCGTCGTTGTCAGACGAGCGGGTGCTATCATTAGAGAGCTGCTTTATCAACCCCATGTTGGGCAGGCGAGCTCATAACCGAGCAACCCCTTGGTTAAAATATCTCTATTTATTCGTCCTGTCAATCGTCTATTGTTGCAGACAGCTTACATTGGTCCGTGACAGAAATGGGCAGCAAACACCCGTCTGTTTTTTCCTCTTTTTCACCCATCAAATTTTTGTTTTCATGGAAACAGGAAAGAATGTGATGAGAGGAGAAATCAAAAAGAAAATGTTGAAAAATTTATTCCTCTCCTCTCAAGAATCGCTATCACCTAGCATGCGAATGCTTACATGGTATTACTCTCTTAGATAAACGATAAGTTGAATAGTGAAGATTACCCCCCCCCCCGTCTCCCCTCTCCGCCTCTGTCCCCCTCTCTCCTCAGGGAAGTACGAGAGACCTCATTTATCTTAATCCAATTTTTTTTAAGTTTTCCATGATCCATCGCAAACTTGCAACGAAATGATGAGAGAGTATTTCCTTTTAATTCTCCTTCCACAATTACTATGGCAACGCAGCTGCTTCGAAAGCGCGGGTATATTAGCTTCGTGAAGGCGGAATGGGCTGAAATTGGCGCACGCCGCTTTTCAGAAATGAAACCATTACGCCAAATAAAGGTTTCAAAAATTTAGCGTTTTAATCATCGTAATTTCCACTAATGGCTTAGGGACTGGGGATGTCGTTGTGTCGATATCACTAATATAGAATGGCGCAAACAGCAAAATAGAAATGGAAGCGAGATGACGATGGTTGTTTTGGGGGTGTCCGCCAAATCCTGAAGAATACTTAAGTGATTTATTCTGGATGATAGTAATGTCAAATCGTGCTATTTTCTTGAACTTGAGCTGTGCTTCTTAAAAAGCTTTCAAATAGTCTCTCGTGTCACGAACATGTCTCGCAAGGAAGTGATATCCCATTATTGCCGTGGTTATCGCATTATGATGACTGCCATGAATAAATTCAATATGGAAGCTGATTTTACTCCGGAATATTCCTTTTGAGGAGGAAGAAGCTTTCTGTCAAATTAAATCTCCCTCACTTCTCCTCCTCTCAAATTTCCATCTCTTTTCTGCGTCTTCTTACATTCTGCTTATTTCCACCTCAACTTCCATTTATTTTTGTTCCCTTTCTCTCGCCCTTGCTCTACCTCTATTTCTCTTTACCTCTCTTCGACTATTTTTCTTTCAATTCTCCCTTGATCTCTTTCGCTACCTCTCTCTTCGTCATTCTTTCAAGCCATATATTTCCTTTCGTATCCATCCCCCTTTCTTTTCATTTTCTTTTTCAATATCATTATCGTCAAGTTCGTCACTCTCTTGTTGCTCTAGATTCCTTACCTTATCTCGATCTCAAACATGTAACCATCCTTTTTTTCAATTTATACAGAAGTATAAACACCTCCCAAATCCTTTGTAAATTACTGCAGGGCGGTTTCATAAATCTCTTCGTAAAATTACCCTCATCTCTACCTGTCTACGAATGACTGGTTCATGTAATGCCACTATTGAGTTGAAAGTTTTTTATGCCATAATTGCAAACTATGACTTTTTTATTCTAATGATTTTGATTATGTGAATGCAGAAACCATACTCTGCCCTAAAAACTAAGTATTTTCGTCACAATCACTTTACCTACAGCCAAGATTAGATTTTGTGTGGGGGGGGGGGTAGCAGAACTATTTATCAGCCTATATCAACTTCATTCGTTGGTGCGACCTGCGCACACATTAGCTTGCTATATCCAGTTGTTTGTAAGTTTGTTCGTAACTTGAAGAAAAAAAACAGTTTCATGAAACTATCTTCAGATGAGCTTCTTATCCTCTCATACAGCACCTTAAATCGGCCTCATTTTACTTGATCCAGGGCATTAACATGATTAAGCTGTAATTTCGTCCCATGTATCCGCATCTCAATTCCTTCTAAAAGAAAAGTCCATGAATATAATGAATACATAATTCAGAACAACAATAATTATTTTCATATAATTGTCTGTGGCTCGTTATCCCCCCAAATCTAAACATTGATTGAAAATTCCAACCCTAATTGCCCTTGAATAAAAGGAAGTTTTCTTTTTCTTCTTATTTTTGTTTCTTCGTATTATTTGTATTTCTTCGGTTAGAAGAAGTATATGTTATAATATCATGCATCACAAGGGAAAGGTCTGGTCGGATTCGAACTTGTTATTCCTACGAACTTTTAGTGGCCGGGGTTGTGGTATGAAAGCTATATGTCACATCATCGAATTTTCCTCCGGTTTTCGTGAAGAGGGGGCTATTATCTAAAGAGAGATGCCATTTAATCGATCGGGAACCGATTTAGATTTAGATTACCAGGCGTTTTCTGGATGATAGCTGGGGACATATTGATCAGATAAGTGACAAAGTGCGCTCATGGACTCTGATCTGATAATTTGAAGAGAGTATTTCTCTCTTTAAAAAAAAGAAAAAAAAAACGCTCGACCTTTTCATCTCGTCACCCTTCTTTCTCATGTCATATTACATCCCGTCACTTTTCTCATTTTATCTCATCCCCCTCCCCTCTCACCCTCTTTCTTTCTCTCTCCCCCCCCCCTCTCTCTCTCACTCTCCCTGTCTATCTCTCTCTCTCTATTTTTCTGACACTCGCCCCACATTCTCTATCTTTTTCTTTGAATCGCCTTGTTTCACCCCCACCTTTAATTAAAACCTTTTAAATAGGCATGATATTATAAGAGGGTTGAATTAGACAGATCTCAAAAGTGGATAAGCTGATAAGTATTTAGAGCAAAAAATGTATATAACACTGAAATAATTAAGAACTGATACACTATAAACGCCCATTTACATTCTAATAAGGGTTTAAGACGATTTTACAGGAGATCTTTACTATATAGCGTTGGGAAGTGTGTACAATTTCCAGATATAGAGGAAGGCGAGGAGATGTATGTAAAACTTATCACCGAAAATGATACATGACTGTGATAGACACAGCGCATTTCAAGACGTCTACAAGTAGTAGATCCGTACTAAACATGCTAAAGGCGATACATTTTTTTATTTACGGTTTTCTTTTTTATGAATTTCAAGTGTCATTGAAAAAAATGATAAAAGCTGTTGACAATCTTTACTGCAAGCTATTGTCGAGGGTATTTCTCCTTTGAGTCGCTGGGTCGTCCGCGTCTGGATCACTTTCAGTTAATTTGAACTTTTTTTTTACTGCTCCATTGCCTGATATTATCATGATTATGTTTCGTTTTGTCAGTTCGCATTTGAATTTATCACCTCGTCACAAAGAACCATTTAGGCCTGTGTTTTATCCGGTGTGAATGTTCAAGTGTCAAAGGCTTTCTCAACACATTTTACATGTTTTACCAATCATTCCGCTCGCGTTTAACTTTATGGTCCCATTCATACCTTTTTGTTTGTCTCCGACTCTCTGTGCAGATTTCGATGTCGAGATCGTATTCCGATGTTTCTTTTTGTTCGTCGCTGATGAATTGCTCGTTCGATGAATGGATACAAACGTGGTAAAATGAACACGTTGTAATGTTTCATATTGTTTACAGTGCTTTCGTAGATTGGTGGGAAGTTTCGACCACTGCCATTGGTGTTGCTACCAGGTTGTTAGCGGTAGAATGGCGGGGGAGGTCGCGGCATAATGGTGATGAGTTGTCGATACCCTTAGCACCTCTCCCTTTCAGCTTTTATGTTCGATGCTTTTCAGCTAAAATAAACACCTTTTATTTCATGTTTTCTCTCTTATTTCGTCTCTTTCACTCCCTTTCACCATCTTCCTAGATTTCCTGTGGACATATGTCTTGTTTTTATCCTATCGCAAATCTGCAGATGTAACAGTTGCTCTTTCTTTTGATAGGGCGCCGCTCAATTTGAAAGTGATAAGGCCTTTAAAAACATTATCTTACTTTGGATCTATCTTCGTGAAACAATAACACACATTCACTTTCATTTCGAGAGAGACGAGAGAGATAGAGGGAGCAGTGAACTTTCTATTCTCCTCTTCATAATGCCAAGAGTATAAACACTGTTGATTTGGCTGTGATTTTGTTTTACTTTCAAATTTATGGGGAAAAACAGGAAATCAGCTTTGATTCAAACATGTTTTTGCTCGGGTTTCGGCGTCGAACTAATACGGTAGTTATTTTTGTGGTATTATATTCAAATCATAAATATTACTTTAAACATGTTAATAGAACCTGTTGCAATCTTTTTACCGATTATTCGAGTTACGGGTACGAAAGTATATCCGAATGCGAATTTTCCCCCTAACTATATCTGTCGCTAGGTGGGTCAAACATGTTAGTTTGCTCAGCCCTACATCATGCGGTGTTACTTTTCATATCTTCCAACAATTTTGTATTTGTATTCTCTGCTGTATTATGTTTAGTAAACTTTTCAAATTTTACAAGGTTGGCGCCATACCGGGCAAGGGAGCAAATGACTCCATGGTTACCAAGCGATCAACAAAATATAAGAAATGGATCAAATATAAAGTCAGAATAAGGAGAGAGTATGGAATAGTATTGGTTTAATGGTAACTCTTTTTTATTTTAAGAAATCAAAATCTCAAATCTAGTGAGAGTTTCGGCAACTTTGCCCAGTCCATCAAAATACACTGGCACCTCTCGCCGCTGCCTCTTCTTTTTGTTCATATATCAGTTGATATCTCGTTATTGAACTACAATGCAATGAACCCAGTCTGCAAACACTGCTTGTTGCTAGGCCTGGCAACACCCGGTGAAGATCAATCACTTCAAACAAAAGAGATGTATTTTTGTAATTTGAACAAAGTATCTCAACGCATCCGTTACTCTTTTGTCTTTGTTCTGTGAAGTTATTGACCTATTTTATGTCGGACCGATCACATGATAAGTAATAGAACTTGCTCCATTACTCTTCTCCTGTAATCAAGCCATGACTCGAGTCACATACCAGTGACTCGAGCAGTATTCCAAGACTCTTTCCCATAGACATCTGGACAGTGACTCGACTGACTCGACTCAACAAACTCTAAAAGAGTCTCAACTCGACCAAAAATTGAGTGACTCGTTACAACCCTACTGTAGACCTAAGATGTTTTATCCTTTGCTCGTGATGTATTGATTAATACTTATTCTTGTTTTCTCTTTCTATATTTTATTTTTCTTTGCAGACTATTTGGTACAAGCGGAGCATGTACAGCGTGTGGGCAACAGATCCCTGCTAACGAACTCGTGATGAGGTCTCAAAACCGGGTCTATCACCTCAAGTGCTTTGCCTGTAGCTCATGCCACATACAACTGCATACTGGGGATCGGTACACGCTAGTCAACGGCAGTATCGTCTGTGAGAACGACCACAGCAAGCTCTGCAAGTCAGCGGCGCATCACGCCATGGCCTCCAGCCACGCCCCCGGCCTGAGACCGGGTAATAGAGTAGGCACATAACCATCTCTGACTCATTGATATCGCGTTCTAAAGTGTATCCAAATCTGTTTTGCTCGCCCTTTTTTATCAGAATAAACATCATTCTTTAGTAACTGTATCAATTTTTTTTTTTTTTTTGGGGGGGGGGGGCTCAAATGTTCCATTCAACTAATGCTTAGGATAAATTCAAATATGAACATTTCTGGCGATAGTTCATAGGCCTAATGATTGATAACTTGATAACAGCCACAAAATTTGGATACAATTTAGAATGCTCTTACTATAATTGGTCTTAATTTGTACTTCTGTCAGTAATCCTTAGTGGATAATTTTGCATGGAATTAAAACAATAAAATAAAGTAATGGCAATGTAGGTTCTTGTTTAATTTACAAGATCGGGGAATATACTGTTGGGTCAATAGCTCTGAAAATGTTGAAGGAGATGTAAATGTGGTGGCGATTTGAGTTAGGTAATAAAGGATCCGCATGATTTGGGATTGTTCATTGGTAGGGCCGTTATCCGTCATTAAGAGCTTCGGATAATTTGCATTGGAAACCAAGATGAGACAGAAATAAACACTTTCATTTGTTTGGGCTTGGATGACTTTTCATGGCTTTGCTAGGTTCCTATCATCCTTCACATTTTAGTAGGCAAGCTTTCATCCACTTACTCATGCCCAATGGACTTTAACAATAGAAATGGCGCACAGTCACGATGGAGGCCACTTACTCGCTGCGCTTCTTAAGACCTCTGCTTTTAACTGCTTAAAGCCATGTTGGAAAAGATGTCGGTTGATGGACATTATATGCTAATTAGATTTTAGGGGCTTGAAAATAAAGCGAAGGCATGATGTTTATTGCTATTATCAAGACCCGTCTGATGACTGTCTTAATCGCTTCATTTCCCGCTCATCATAATTGCCAACACAATCCAAAAAAAAAGCAAACCACTTGCCATGCTTACAAGGAGGAAACATAACTGGGGAGAGATATTCCCCGTGGCGGTTGAGCTCATAAGGCTTGTAGCTGTCAGCCGAAGTTCCCCGAGGCATTACCATTACAACCCCGCTGCCAATCTTTGGCGCAAATCCTCCTTCAGCCGTATACATTTTGAGCGCGCCTTTTCTCTCATTGCGTTTTTGTTAAGACGAGCACTTCTCCTCTCCGCATAAAGATGGAACGGGATTGTAATACCGGAAGGTTTATGCCAGAGTTAAAAGCCCTCTTTTCCTAGGGATGGGATGGGCGAGTGAAGGGGGTTGGAGACCTCGATGGCCACTACTACCCAATCTTCTTTTCGAAATCTGATACTCCTCTCTAACATACACTCTTCCTATCGGATCCTCAGATGTCAAATTAAACAAGAAGTTGGAAAGCATTTTCCGTTATCCCTGAAAGCTTGACGAGAGCGGGCTGTACATGCACGCCTTAAAATACAATTTACCCTCCAGACATACTTATTTTTGCCGACTGCCATAACAGCAAAAACGCTAAGACAATCCAAGGTACTCTCCCATTTTGGGGGAGAGATCACAGACCGAGCATCGACCCTTATTATCTCATCATCTTTGGTTGTCATGGGAACGGCTAGCTATTAGTCAGCCAGTTTTGTTTCAGATTTGGAGAGGTATGTCAACTTGTTACAGGAATATGGGTCTTCAAATATTTGAAGCCGGTTCTATGTATTTCAGTCATTTGTATGGGCTCGTCAAGTGGAGATATCCTCCGATATTGTTGAATGAAGAATGGTTTGTCGAACTTCAATACTCCAGGGCCTAGTCTTACAAAGAGTTACGATTGATCCAATCAATCGCAACCATGGAAAGTCAGCAAAGTCGACATCTAAAATGCATGTTTGTTCAAAAAAAAATTTGATATGAATGTATATCCATAAATTCATTGATTTCTTGACAATTTGGTGTGTTCTCCTTTGTTTAAAAAGGACATTGTGCAAATTTCCTGCAGAAAAATTATGACACTGATGGATTTCCAGAGTTACAATTGATTGGATCAATCGTAACTCTTTGTAAAACGGGGCCCAGGGGTTTCATTTGGAATGTGGTGATCCTGGATGGTCGTCAATTCCTCTCTTGAAATAAAAAATGAATGTCCATTTCTACCTTAAATATTCGCTGTGTAACAGCCGAAGATTGTCTTGAGCTGAACAGATTCCACATCTTTAAATGAATTGTAGAGAGAAACTGGCCGAAATGGTTGCAAACGTCGTTTAGTTTTTCAACAGTATGAATTCACAATACACGGTTTTTATCCTGTGAAGTGAGTTCAGTCTCGAATGAAATAAAGACAGTTTTAATTCAAAGCAGGTCCTTGCCAAAAGAGAGGTGACATCCCCCACACGCACACGCACATACAGTCTCACCCACACCCACATACACACACTCACGTCCTGTATGGTTGTACCTTTGCGAAGAACCTGTACTCCTTGCCTTGAGCATAAACATTACAGTTTTTGCCAGATAAGCCTGTACCATATCTAAATCTGACTAATAATCTGCACTCCAAATACAACCTTACTCTATCTCAATAGACTTGGTAGAATCCTAACTAAGATACTTTGTAGTTTTTGCACCCCATTTGATATTTGGCATGCTGAAACAGTGCGTCATAATATGGATTTCGAGAGGGCTGTTCAATTCCTAATTTATATTGGTGGCTTTCGATTTTAGAATGATTACAGTGATACAGATGTTCCAAATATGTCTGACATGTCAGTATCATTATATCGGATAGCATTAGGTTTTCTCTGGGTCGCTCTGTCGGAAACATCGCCTCCTTTTTACATCACCGCGCACTCCTAATATAACCTTCCACCGATTCAAATTGGGAATGGGGTTTGATTGAAGGGTTTAATGCTTTGAGAATATAAACTACGCACTCACCGCGCACCTTGTTCGCTCTCATCGTGTACACGCATAGAGCAGTGAGAAGCCCCCCAAGTAATTGTTAGACTACTCGACAAGGAGATGATGAAGAGGGAGAAGTATAATGTCCTACCTTCCCTCCCTGCCGATAATTGCCTATCAAGCATCGGCTTGAGGAAGCAGAAAAGGGCCAGTCTTATTATTGCGTCTCTGAACATCTGAAGAAAAAAAAACGGGGCGTAGGATAGCGTATGAAAGACGTTAAAGCCTGCAATCGTCGGGAGCTAAGATACCTTTTCCCCCACGGCATGAATATCGTTTGCCCAAACAAAATTTGTCGTCCAATATATATTCAATACTGAATTGCACACTTGTGCTGAGTCGGACAAGACAAGAATCCCCTTTCGGATAATTGCATTTGCATGGCAAGAACGAGACGCGTGTGGCGCTTCAGCGTCAACTCTCTTGATGTAGAGAATCCTTGTCTTTTTTAATTGCATATTTGCTTCGATTCGGTAATGGGATATTCTGCATAAATGGGACGACAGATATTAGATTTGTAATAGCATTATCATGTTTATTGGAGCTATCTTTATGAGATGTATACGATGTAAACGAGAATCGTCAATCATCTCATAAATCCTGTCATTCTGGGCTTATTCATAATCCTGGCAATATCGAAGGTTTACCAATGTTGAGAGAGCGGCTGTGGGGACAGATAGTCACACGAAAGAACATTAGACGAAATCTATTCAGGAGTCAAATATCATTGTGAGCCATCGTCAGCATCGTTGCCGTTGTTCTATACCGATGTGAAGAGGGAAGGGGGGCGAAACGATCAGAACGTTGGGGGCGAGTTTTATATTGTTGCAGGGTTTGGGGTCCGGGTCCAAGGGTCACACCTGATGTGATCCCGGTTATGGAGCGTTTTATTTGAGGCAAATAACTTTCTGTGTTTTGAACGAAGAAGAAAAAAACCTTAACACTGTTACCTATGGCCATTGGCATAGAGCATATCCAGTGGCACAAGCCATCTTACAGGTTCAGTGGACATAATTAAGGAAATTAAAATGCTTCTAAAATGTGGAAAATCGGGCACTGAATCTGGAATATAAGAAGACGCCGTAGTTCGTTCGCACAAAGTACTATAGTATCAGGATTTTGGTCTTGGTTTCACGGTCAGGATGCCTGAATATGAATGAGAGTAAAAATTGATCAAATCGGAAAAGCAAGGGAAATATTTGGAGTTGACACTGTTATAGGGATGTAATAGGTGTTGGGTTGGTCAGTGGCGGGGTGAGTGGTCCTATATAGGTAAAAAGGAATAAACTAGAGTCGAAGAAATAGACATAGAGCCTGAGTTTTAGCTCACAGCTAGCAGACTAGATGAACCTGTGCGGCAGAGGACACGAGTCAAACCAATTAGAGAGATGGTAGACTTGACCTGAAATGACCTTTCCGATAGCCATGTCCAAACAAGCTGTGATATGTAGGGCGCGACGGAATTACGAGTGCAATTACTGAATGATGGTTCGGTGCGCTAGTAGTCTTATCCAAGCACCCATATTGGATTACTTCCGTGACATATTGCTCAAATTTTGCCCCAGAAATACAACTTGACCTAAATACTGCTTCCAAAAACGACTCTCTTGCGTTATGGTCATCTCGCGTAAGTCCCGCCAAATGTGTGTGGTATCGAATTAAGCGAGGGGTTGAGTACGATGAAATTACATGCCTTTAAAAAAAACCATAAAATGAAGTCTGATATCCGATGATGTCTGAAAGGAGACCAAGGGCAGAGAGACAACCGCTGATTTTCGTGATCGTGACGAGCATTTGTGGGTATGGGTGAGATAGGTATGAAGATTCCACGTGAGGTGAAGACGAAGACAGACATGTTTGAATTAACCTAGACAGCTCGCAAATCCAGAGTCGTTGGATATTAGCAGACCAAAGAGTATATAGTTTTCAGACAGCGAGGGTTTGAAATGTTAACAATGATGATGTTGTCGAAACGGGCCAAGATCTTACGCTTAAATAGTCAAATAAATTCATCGAGCGTATCATCCCTAGACAGGTTTTATTACCAGTGTACCAGTAATGCTGATTAATCGAGCATATTTACTGTTCATCTTGAAACATCGAGGCAAACCATAACAGGCTTGAATACTGGCATTTTTATTTTATGCTCAGAGGAACTACTGCATACTATTTCCAAACAGTTTTTGCCATGTTTACTAGCAGAAATGCTGATCAATCAAACATTATTTGTGTCATAGTTTTCAATGGGAAAATCTTTGATATAAATCATGGTTTACATTGCCTGCCCTCTGATGCTTTCGTCAAGAATATGAGCCCCTGATATTTCGCTTGATGTTAAAGAAATGCGACAGAATCTTGTATTGCGAATGACACAGTCCCACCGTTAGAACCGTCTCCAGACCGACCACATCTCTTGCAATATTTTCAGTAACATACCATCGGTCGGTTTGGAGTCGGTTTTGCTGGTGCGACTGTAACGTACAAAATCGTTGGTGCCCAGAACCGCACTCATGCCCGGGCGAAGTTTATGCTTAGCCCAAATGGTAGCGTCTATACAAGTTTGACGCTCAATCAGATCCACAGTCCTTGATGAAACCCTACGAAACTGTTGTGTGTTATGTTGTTTGTTGGTTGTCTGTTTTTTATTATTAAAACGAATACAGTCGGGTAATCATCGACAACCTCATGTTTATACATGTGATGGACGAGGAATTGGTGTTCACATTGTAAAAAATGAAGTGCTATTTTAGCACTTACAGTGCTTGTATAGTGACTGCACTAGGAGTGCTGATTTTCTAGTTCAAATTTAAACTAGAAAATCGGCACTTGTAGTGCAGTCATTATACAAGCACTGTAAGTGCTAAATTAGCACTTCATTTTTGTACAGTGCACATTGTTTCTGCGGAGAACCCGCCGTTGATGATATTGAAACGTTGGCCTATATTCCGAGGTCTAGACTTCAGCTTTTGACACCGGTGTTGGATTCACACTGTTCCACACTCAATGGTGTTATAATTACAATAACATAAACCCCTTGGTGCGATGTTGACACCTTAAATATGATCTGAACACTGGTGTTAAGCTTAACATCCGGTTTATGCGGTGAATTCAAGGCTGTGGGCTACACTATACGATGGCACTTCTTGCTTCAAGGTGTATGAGTACAAATTGCTTCGTAGGATTCATCAAAGAATTATAAAGGGGGTGAACTGTTTGTGTAGTGAGTTTTGGTCTGCTTTCTTTCCACCTTGAAAGAGACTGAACCCCCAAATAATCCCGAATCCAAAATCTTTCTCTAAAACATTATCCTAAGGGCACCACCAGCACGGCACACTAGTTAAGCCATGTCATATCGATATCAAATCGGGGATAACATTCCTATTTATTACACAGATTTCCTCTTTGTCATCAATTAAATTGGAATTCCAGATTAGCAGAGTCTCTCATTTCGGTCCCATAGTATTCAAGTCCGTGTTTGCAATTTTTTGCGTCCCATTTATCAATCATGTATGAATGAGAAACGACATGAGGAGCGACATGAGAGACGATAAGTACGATCCAGAAAAGTCTTGCCCTTTCATTATTATCGGAAACTGCAACGGGGAAATAACAAATTTCGCTTGCTTTAATTGGATAAGGGAAGCAGGCGCTGTCGAATTTCAGGAGGAAAACAGTTCAATTTGATTCCTAAATCTTTTAAGGGTAAATTCTTTTTTTTCTTTCCCTCCTCTCATTTTGGCCCAATACACCAAGCATCCCCAGTCACTCATTAGGCCCAGAGCTATGGATATACATTCTAAATGCCGCATCTTTTTTCTCTTCCCATGACCGAAATGCGTTTCGCAGCCAGAATCATCCATAATGTTCAATTTTGACTTGTGTTGTATTTATTTCCCCCCGACACTTTCAAATTAGCTCGAATGTGAGGGGATACCAAGAGCGCCGAAAGCGCCCATTAATCTACGACAGCACCAAATCCTGACAAATTAAAAAAGAGATCGGTTGTGTTGGGGTGGGGTGGGGATATAGGGGGGGGGTAAAAAGTACGAGAAGAGAACAAACAGAAAGCCAATCAGTTCAAAAACGGGAAAGAAAGAATTATGTAAGTAGGAAATTTGACATGCGAGGTTGATTAGTTCGTCTATAGGTTATATAACTAGAAACTCTGCAAGTTCGAGAGGCCATATGAACGGTGCATGTGGATGTGGTGATCATAACAATCATGATATAAATACCAAATAAGATTGAGCTGTTATCAGTTTTCTATTCTCCTTGACAAGACCTTTGCCATTTTAGCCTTTTATATCGAGCAACGGAGTTCCTATACAAGTTGAAAACGTCATTTTCTATGAATTCTAAAGCATTTTCGTTTTACCTTTAGCTAGATGATTTTCACTGATAAATTTGCTGTGAGCAAATCAGATGCAAAGATTTCGGTAGCTTATAACAAATAGGCCTAGTCAGTGAATAATTACTCTTTCGTGGGACATGTGGGATGCTCCCCTAAACGCCGTATCTGCGAAAGATCATTTCGTGTGTTTAAGTCCATTAAGAGGTCAAACCTTGGCCAACTTCAGACCGAGAGATGGAAATATTATTTTCAACGATCCTGCCCCCACCCACTTACCACAACTTCCTCATCTTCACCTCAGCTTTCTTCTAGATGAGTGTCTCCAGATTATTATCCAGGTCAATCGCGTGAAAATTATTTTTCTTTTCTTTTATTCAATTTGTAAGAAATCACTTTCTTGGTCTGTAGGTTTTACCGCTTCCGTAGAGATATTTCCCTCAAGTATGAAAATGAGGTAGAGTGCAGTCTAAAGGAAAGGGGTTGATAAAACAAATGACAAAGAGATAGGAAATGATATGATTTTAGCAAACCCGTAATTGCGTTTGAAAGGCTATAATTGAAACGTGCAGAACTACCAACGGTGAATACGTTTGTCATAATGTCTTATTTATATTAAATTATTCCCCATTCAATACATCGATTCGTTTGCCTCGAAGGTAATTGAAATTGATTGATTTTCACTTTAAGTCCAATTGTTCAGTTGAGGATGAAAGGCAACATCTAATGAGGAAATTATTTTTCCGTTAAAATGAGCAAGTTTGTTGTGGTTCCATTAGCTGAATGCCTTTGTCATGGGTCTTCTTTACTAATGAGTTGCGGTATGTCCATCATGCCTTTTGTCGAAAGGAACCGTTCTCGGTTTGGTTTCACAAAACTGTTCGAAAATTTACGCACGACGTTATGAGTAATTGTTTTTAAAGTGCCGAAATGAGAGTCCATAGTTTCTAATGAGATTTTACCAAACCCTTTACTGTATCTCAAAATAATTCATTTGATTAATTATTTATGAATGTACGTTGCCTTGGAAATGTGTTTTTATGTTACCAACCGCCTGCATAATGAATACAATTAAGGTGAACATCTCGCTTTTCATATAGTACGGACGTTGTCAGGTCACGCATGTTGTGCCTAACTTCACGCAACGTTCTGAGAAACAGTCCCTCACGGAGGTCGTCTTTTCTCCATTTCCTTCTTCGTACCCCCAACGCAAGTCCCCCTCCCCTATTCCTCATTTCATATTTCACCCCCTCCTACATCATCTGATCTTCAGCCTGCCTCCTCCGCCTCTAGAAGTCTCCCCCCCCCCCCCCTCTGCCCCTTTCTGCATCTCACCATGGAGCTATTACAATTTTCTGTAAATTTCTCTCCATCTATTTCCCTTCCCAATCGCATGGCTCTTATTTATTCACTCGATATCACGGCGGCACCAATTGTGGCAATTAGTGGCTGCTAAGTGATTGGGTTCGCTACCGATAGAATATCCCCTTCCTTAGCCTTTCCTCCCTGCGGACCCAACCCCGGCCGTGACCTTGGTTCATTGTGCCTTTCGGAAGCCCCCCCCCCCTCCCCTGCACCCCACTCTTTGCCATCCTCAACTCAGGTTATTCATGTTTTAGATGGACACCTTCCCTCTAACTACGTGTAGAGCTGAGCAATTCATCAACTTGACAATGACTTTGTTATCTAAAGGAATAATTTGTTATTCGATAGTGAAGTAGTATTTCCTGGACATATTCACGATATGTAAAGGAAGCTGAAGAAAGTGGGTAGGATCTGTAGAGTTGGTACAGTGACTTTAGTAATTTGGTTCGCGTACATGGCGTACGTCAGGTTTAAGAAAGGAGAAATCCAGGTGAAGTTTTCCGCCCATACCATTTCCCCCTCTCTCTCTCTCTCCATTATTTCTCCAGATTGTCAATAATTGGGGAACAGTAATGAGGGGTAGAAGAATAAGTTTTGATTATGGACAGGATGGTAAGAGGTCGCCGTCCTAATGACGATATAATCAGGCCGAGGTTGCGTTGGCAAGCCTCCTAGAAGTGCTTGGCTTTACACATGTTGGCAAGCAGCAAGATGAACTTTCTCTGCAGGTTTCATCTTTTCACTGTCTGTGATAATAAAGACGATGTTAGCTCTTGAAACTGCTGGGAGATATGGCAAGTGAGGGGTTGGTGCAGTTATGGCCCGTATTGTGATCCAGAAAGCGGGAAGCGATGGGTCGTGCATGAGTCGGGAAAAAAGACCGGTCGACTCTCGGCGCAGGATTAGTCCACCGCCTCTCTCCTGAACAAACAGAGTTGTCAAAAAGGCCAAGGGTATGTATCCCAAACCCTTCATGTCGTTGATCATTTAATAACAAGAAGCTGCCCGGTAAAAAGGGAGAAAAATAAGAGAAGAGGGAAGAGAACGGTTTGTTTAATAAGGGCATCGTTTGCTGTGGGGAATTTGAGTAATGATAATGTAATTATCTGCTTATCAATTATGCGTCGTGATGGGTTCGAATCGATTGGCCTATTTTGACAGACTTGGTCCGCAAGGCCGCCAAAGTAGCAAGAAGTAATTCACGCTTCGCCACAGCTGATGCAAGGTGGGGCCGGTTATGGAGCTGAAGCCGAAACGACTCAATTTCCTTCGACAATGCTCTTGCTTGAATTGAGGCTAGTCAAGTGCTATGACACAGTTTTGAAGCTATTATGCCTTGCATCTTGAGTGAAGAAGACTTTATTGAACCGTCTCAGTTACTTTTTTATTCATCTTATACCCATCTCATTCGATAACTTCCAGGGTCTTCAAATGAAGTTTTCGTCTAGGAGCTGTTTTCATTTCAGCTTGCGAGAGCACATCTTTTTTTTCTTTTTCAGATTAAGCCTCAATGGCATTCAGAGCGAGCGGAGAGTATACAAGCGCGCGCGTTGCGCCTGCGAGCCAAAAGACTTCATATCGAAAAACGGTCGTAATTAGTTTTAGGGGCGCGTGCGAGGGTTCCTCGATATTCAATCTATTGTCCGCGCTTCAGCCGAGTGTTCATAATTGCTTTTCGATTGCTATTATTAGTATTAATTACACGATAACGACGGGAAGAAAAGGGTGCCGTTTGCATTACTAGATACTAGCGGTTACAATTTATATGGATCTTATGCACGGTGACTCAGAAAACCCAAAAGGGAGCGCAATGAAAAAGCCCCGCGCGCCGAGAAAGAAACCCCAAGTCTCCTGCGCAGTGCTTGATTGATTTTGCTTATTAATTTCCCATTCCTTAAATGCCGCATTTATAGAAGCACACAAAAGGGTGTCGTCGTCTCCTCGCGTTAACTCGAGACACCATTCGGATGTTAAGCGATAGAGGCTCTTTTCTTCCGTTCGCATGAAAAGACGTCGTTCTCTCCCCCATAACGAAGTCGCTATAAGAATGATTTAGTCGCGCATTAATATTTTCGTCCCCGTGCCCGTGTTTACTGTACCAATATTTGCAGGCGTATCTATGTACGTGTGCGCGTTCATGATCTGGCCTGCACTCAAACATTACACTGAATGAGCTTTAATTTCCGAGCAAACATGAGATTGCCTCCAGATTAGTTCTTAACTCGCATACGTATCACTACCCTTTAAAACGAAGCCATTTTAGATCCATCATTCCATGTTGTCACTAAGTGGCGTCGATAAGCATTCACTACATGATCAGATTATGTAAAACGTTCAATATATTGAATTACCGAATCGTTTTCGGATTTTTAGGTGGTCTGTTGGGTATTGAACTTCTTAAACATTATCATGATGATGATGATGATAATAGCAAGCCATTGTATCTGCGTAATTGAAAGATGAAGTAATTACCCCGTCCACATTATCCCGCCATTAAATTAATGCACCAAAACGCCGACTCATTTGCATAAGGAGAATTCCTAAGCGAGTTCGCTTACAATAAAAACCCATTTATACCGAGGTTATATAGTAAACATTTACTAAAGTGAATTTGGCAAATTTAATTTTGGCCTGGCTAACAGCGAGAGATGACCTTACATGGCTCCCAATCAACGAAGTAAATGTCGAATAAATTGGACCCATTGTCGCCTTTGTTTGGGGCTATTGTGTTGTGTTTATCGAAGGAAATTTAGGGTAATTTCTCTTTTCAAACGCTCGATTGGGGGATAATTTTCGTTTAATTTGAGGAGAATTGCTCGCTATGTATTGGGTAGGCCTCTGAAATGAATTGCGGTGGAATTATTAATAATGTTCTTATTAGGATCAGGTCGTATCACTTCCCTATATTTTTCACTGACTCGCCGAAACATGATTTGATATGCGTACTTTCCCGTTTTGAATGCCAGTATAGATAAAATGCGAACTATATATATATTAACTTAATCCATACCTACTTTGACTTATCATCATGTCCATGTAAACTGTTTTTGATTGTTTAATTATTTCGCGATGGTATGTTATCTTGCAATAATGCTCGTCATTCGTTACCCCCCCCCTCCACCCGGGCGCCCCCCCCCCCCCCCCTGTCATGAGTTTCCCAGTGTCATTTTAGCCAATCCTACCTCTCAATGACAAATCATTTTGTCGTTACTTTTCTCATTATACTAGCTGTCTATACAATCTACTCATCTCGTACCTCGCAGTATTTACCCATAATCTACTTTGTATCATATAGGCATTCTGTTGGTCAAATTACAACTGTCACGCAGCGGAGAAAAGCGCTCCTTTCAAAATGAGTAATAACATTGTATAGGACCTCGCTATTGGATTTAACAATAAATACTAATAAAGATTGTCTACTGCATTGACAGAATGCCTATATAATGATAGAGATTCAATAAGCATTCAAAACGCCACGGCATATATCATATTTCAGGGTTATTGCGGCTGTCAAGTACAATTACATGGGAATGGCTGGATGGGCACGGATAATTATAGCTGTCAATTTGGGGCAAAATCATGTCCCATGTTTTTAATTAATTTCTCGAATGAAATGTATTTTGCAATTATAGCAGACGTTCCATGATAAAACGGTAATTCTTTCTCATTTTGTTTTCATCCTTTTATCTCTTATTGTTCTTGCTACAGGTTTGCTAATTAAGAGTTCTTGAACGAGCCTCATCCCTCTCGTTGACGTATCCTGACACGGTGACGATCTTTAGATTGGCAACGCTGACAGGCATTGAGACATAAAAAAGGACTGTATATATTCACGCCAAAGGACTTATGTATGCGAAGAACGGATGGAGATGAAATGTCGTGACTTCAAGAATTGTGACCTTCGACACGTATGTCGTTGCTATGGACGCTTTGAGACGGCGCACTGAAAAGATACCCCCACCGACGAAAAATCAGAATTCGTCCAGGAATGTACAAGAGCAAACATCCAATATTCATTTTTTCAAACAAAAATAAAATCGTCGGGGAAATTAAAAATGATCATCAGATCATGGATCGTAAACGCCACGTGACTCTGTGAACTAAATGAAATCACAATTGCTATACAGCATCTATGGACATTCGTTTTATATTTAGTGTTATCGATGTTTTTCGCACTGTTTTTGCACTTATTATATAACAGTTGTGGCAATTTGCATCAAGAAGGTTTAAACCAGGGTGCGGTTCCTGCAGACATTGGAACGGGTAGCTCTGGGAAGTATGTTTGCGCAGAAACTAATGATGAAATGTAGCGTTGAAATTTTCAAAAAAAATGTATTTTTAGCCGTCCTGCTTTATAGCTGATGCTTTGCCATTGTCGTCTAAACTTGTATGGCAAAAAAGACATTGCTTGATGTTGAAATGTTCGTGTTTTGTTATCCATTTCAATTTTCTTCTGCACTGAAATCACTATAAGCTTCATCACCATTAAAGCTGGAGCCACCTGAAATGGATTGATCGTTCAATGGACACCATGATCATTTTTCGTCATTTTTGAGTGTGTGGTTCGGCAGGTTGGTAAAGCAACCCACTTGTTTGTGAAGCATATTTCATACCCCCCTCAACTTATATTTTTAAATGAGGAACCGCAATGTGTATACTGCACGGACGGAAAACCGAACTCGAGCGATTCTTATTGACAACGCACCTCATACATAGACGACCATGTAATAATGAAGTGTTGGGGGGGGGAAACGCGATCATTCTTCATTTGGCAGGAGCTATTAATGGACGTGTTTCACTCTTCATAACTATCGCCTCTCTTTATTAACTACTGTCAAGAGACAAGATGCTCTGGTAAACCCGGGAGAGCGAAATTAATTAATTTTTTCTTCCACTGATCAGTTTTACTCGCAACCTATATGTTTAATATCCAATAGAACCGGATCGTTTTTATTAGAAACACTTCGGGCAATATACAATCGTATCTAATTAGCCTGTCTAACCTTCGAATACTTGGAAATTAATCATGTCTGAGTGGGAGAGGGGGGGGGGGGCGGGCGGTGGATTTGATATATCTCAATTCAAAATGGCGACCCCCATCAGAGGCTGTCCACTTTAATGAAATTGCGCGCGTAAAGTTGATAGCGAAGTTCGTCTGCTCTAAGCGACGGGCATGTGTGCAATCCGAAAATGGACTTGAGTTAATTGATGAGATTGTGTGTAGTCAGCTGCTGGGTCCCGAATCTTCCTCTCTCTGTATCTCTCTAGCTATCTCTCCCTCAGTCCTGAAAAAAAGAACTTGATTATATCTGCTTTTCTGAGAGCAAAGCTCACCTTCACAAGCCCCTCTTCCATTTGCGCCATACCTCGGTTAATACCTACCCCCATCGCCACACAACTCGTTAAAAAGCTGATTGTTACTTAGCCAAAGCCGCCGGGAGATGTCAGAAATGTAGTCGAACATAGTGAGATAATTTTTGCGGCCACCTTCGGGAGAGGCGCTTTGTTTATACAGCCCCCGTAAATGGGCCGAAGAAATCGTCTCTTCACTTTCTCCCTCCCTCTCTCCCACTCTTTCCACCACTCTTCCCCCCTCACCCGCAAATCACTTAAAAGCTCCACAATGATGCATTACATCTCGTCGTGATAGTCCACCATCTTTAAGTGATGTTATGGCTATTTTGTTTTTCGTTCTTCATTCTTACAAGAAGTTTAAATCAATTCGATTTTACATTATATTCACCAGAAATGATAGGAACACAATTACACAATTAAGTTGGCCCACACTGATTCATATCTTGCATAATGTCTGTTTTCTTTACAAAAGCGGTCCCGTCTTCAAAGGCAGCAATATTGTTCATGATGTTTTTATGACGTCACAGAACAAAATCTTATGACGGATAATTAAGTGCGAGTTTTGTATTAACGCATTAGTCTTATCCGTTTTATTTAATATCCCGTCTTACATTCGAATCTCCCTCTCCTTTGGGTTGAGAGACACATTCAGAACGACCATGAACCTTCAGCTTCTTGTAATTAGACTCTAGAGGGCAGTCTTTTATCTTATTTAAAATCGAGATGTCCCAAGATTGCCGTGCCCCGTGCATGTGGATAGGGCGGGAGTCTGGGCTACCCATTCAGTCATTCTTGGTAGATCTTACTCCAGTAATATTGGTAGGTAAAATACCACTTGGTCTACACCCACTTTGCCTACTTTCCATCTCGTCTCACCCACATGGTCTAATCCCAGTTCGTCTACTAGCCATTTGGTCTAATTGCGATTTAGCCCATTAACAATTTTGTCTACAAATTGTCTATTATCACACTTACATTTTGTTGTTGTTGAAATTTCTAGTTAGGCTATACCAATTGCGTCTGATACCCCCAAACCAGCCGTCTTCGCTCCGTGGGGTCATTTTGAAATAAAAATCTGACAAAATGTAAGATAATAAGTAGACTAAATTTAAACTAGACCATATGGCCACTAGGCTAAATGAGGATTAGACTAAGTGTGTTTTAGACCAATTATAGTGTAGATCAACTGCCCAAACGGCAATTAAAGCAAATTGGTAGTAGGTCAAATTGGTTTTTCTTTGTATAGTTTATATGAGATTTAGACGAAATGAATATACACCCATCCTGCCTCCTCGTACATTATATTTAAAGGTCAAGTCCACCTCAGAAAATCAAACAAGCGTTATGCTGAAAATTTCATCAAATTCGAATGTAAAATAAGAAAGTTATGACATTTTAAAGTTTCGCTTAATGTCACAAAACAGTTATATGCACATCCCGGTCGGTATGCAAATGAGGGAGCTGATGACATCACTCACTATTTCTTTTTTATTTTGTTATATGAAATATTCTAATTTTCTCCTCATTGTCTTGTGAAACAACGTTTTTTTTTTCCTGAACATTTTGAATTACCATTGCTTAACCATTTATGGTTCAGTCAAGTTGGTCTTCATTGTCAAATCTGCAAAAATTGAAATAATGTATAATTCGAACAATAAAAAACCAAAAAAAATGGTGAGTGAGGGACATCATCGATTCTCTCGTTTGCATGTGACTAAATTGTGCATATAACTATTTTGTGAAAAATAAGCGAAAATTCAAAATGTCTTAACTTTCTTATTTTACATTCGATTTTTATGAAATTTTCAGTGTTATGCTTGTTGGATTTTTCTCTTTTTATTCAAATCAACTTTTTGTTGGGGTGGACTTGTCCTGTAAGTAATATTTTAGTAAACCTACATTTAAACCGGTCATGGCTACTGATCTGTAGTAAATGTATTTGTATGGAACACGGTTGAAGTTTTTTTTTTTCGCATTACTTCTGATGTTGACCAATGAATTGTCGTCGTAAGTTATATTTTATACTTCATATTACTTTTCACTTTAACAGAAATATTTGATGATATTCATGTCGATGGGGTTGTGAAAGAGCGGTTCCATATCTTGCTCCTCAGATATGTGACCTACAAAGGAATTCTTATATTATAATATGATGATAGTATGTTGCATAATTATTGTACAGTAATATGTAACGCATGTTGTTTATGAGAAATGAAATACGAGGAAGATTTTATTATCATTACATTTATCATTATTATGTTCACTGTTCATGTCTTGCTTTTCTTCTATTTGTGAATAGTCGGAGAGTATTTGAAAAATGAAATGCAAGAAATTGATATTAAATTTGTGCACGTTCTTACTTGAACACGGAAACTGTTTTTGTCTCTTTTTATTCTGTTAACAAACTGTTCGTGTTTTTATTTCTGCTTACTGTTTGAAAGTCATAGATAAATTTACCCCCACCCCCGTGCTGCCGTATAGTCTTGTAAGATGTACGTTTAGCAACCGTTTGTAAAAACGAAAATGCTGACTGAAATGAGTGATGATGATGATGATGGTGATGATGAAATGATGAGGATGTGGATACTATGATGATGATGATGATGGTGATGATGGTGGTAATGATGAGGATGAACACACTGTCAAAACACCAAGCACTGTGGGACACACTGTTAACACACTGTGAACTCACCCAATGGAACACATTTTTAACACACTGTCAAAACACTAAGCACTGTGGGACACACTGTTAACACTCTGTGAACTCACCTAATGGAACACATTTTTAACACACTGTCAAAACACTCAGCACTGTGGGACACACTGTTAACACACTGTGAACTCACCCAATGGAACACATTTTTAAGACACTGTCAAAACACTATCCACTTTGGGACACACTGTTAACACACTGTGAACTCACCAAATGGAACACATTTTTAACACACTGTCAAAACACTAAGCACTGTGGGACACACTGTTAACACTCTGTGAACTCACCTAATGGAACACATTTTTAACACACTGTCAAAACACGTAGCACTGTGGGACACACTGTTAACACACTGTGAACTCACCAAATGGAACACATTTTTAACACACTGTCAAAACACTATCCACTTTGGGACACACTGTTAACACACTGAACTCACCCAATGGAACACATTTTTAACACACTGTCAAAACACTAAGCACTGTGGGACACACTGTTAACACTATGTGAACTCACCTAATGGAACACATTTTTAACACACTGTCAAAACACTAAGCACTGTGGGACACACTGTTAACACACTGTGAACTCACCCAATGGAACACTTTTTTAAGACACTGTCAAAACACTATCAACTTTGGGACACACTGTTAACACACTGTGAACTCACCAAATGGAACACATTTTTAACACACTGTCAAAACACTAAGCACTGTGGGACACACTGTGAACTCACACTATTGAACACATTTTAACACACTGTCAAAACACTATGCACACTGTGGGACACACTGTCAACACACAATGCGATGCACTGTGGGACACACTGTATACAACGGTCGTATCTTAAGTGAAAGTTTACACAAGCTTTAACATGTTTTTGAAATGCGTAAATTTGCCCAAAACCATGTTAAATAAGCCTCCGGTATGTAAGTTCATACAAATGTAAAAAACAACGACTGATTGGAAGTAATCATTACATCAGTATGCTAAATATATTGACGAAATTAGGATTTTGTCATGTTATTAATGCATGGGTCTAGTCAAAATACATCTTCATCTTGCTATTTATTTTACCATGCCTATGGCGAACGTCGTGTTAGTTATAGGCCCTATGTATATTAAAGTCGATAGTCATGTGACCTAGTCTCACAAATAGTTGCGATAGATTCCAATCAGTCTCAAATTGAGATTGATCTTACTTCATCTATCTGCTCAACACAATTTTAGATCAATTTCAATTTGAAATTATTTGACTCCATCGGAACTCTTTATACATGTCAAAAAGGCGGCTCCCCCAACCCTTTCACGTCGATATTACTTTCCAAAAGAAAATAGACATTGACAAAGAAAGGTAGCAACGTATAATTTGTTCGAGATGTAGAACTGTATAATTAAAAAAAAGCAAACAAGATTAAGATTATTTTCCTTTTAAAAGCTTTACATTGAGTCTACAATGTTCCTATTTACATCTTGTTAATGTTAAGAAAAATACTCTGGTGGTTCTCAAATGACAAGTAATACCATATCTCATAATCATTCGTCATCTCGCTCTTAAATAGTCACAGCTTTTCCATTTTTTCTCCTTGCTGATGTAACTGTAGAATTCTACCTCAATCCCTATGCTTTTAATAGTGATCTATTAGCAATAAGCGGTATATTCTATCTCGGGCGAAAAAAGAGAAACCGCGATATTGTATTATTTCTATCCCATTAGCATGGTTTGAAGTAGCATGAAATAGCATTTGCTAATGCCCGCTAACTGTCGAACAGGGATTATGGGTATAATAACGAGAGGGACTCTGCGCCCCATTAGTTAATCCAGATTGCGTTAAGCATATCCATATGCTACAGGATGTATACAAGATCTGTTTTAATTATTCAAAATTTGATCTACCCCTTTCTCGCCTTTGCCATCCTTCCTTATATTCTTATTTTTCTATCCTAAAGATCATTCATTTCTTCCTTTTGGTTTTCCTTCATGTATATTATGTTTCCCATCTATATTATCGTCCTCCCGACAGACTAGTCTACGAATTTTTAAACTATTTCTTAAGGGGTAACGAGATCTCTATTTCTATTCCTCTTGTTCTTCTCCCTTTTCTTCTTTTTAATTTTCCTCCTCCTCCTCCTGCTCCTCTTCTTCTTCTTGATAATGAACATTTTTCATGTATGTAATGCGCCGGTATCCATTAGTAAGAAAAGCGAAACCTTATCAAAATTACTAATTATAATTACTTCTTCTTCTTTCTCTTCGTCCACTTCTTATCGTACTACCTCGTTTCGTACTACCTCTTTTCGTTCTTCTTCTTCTTTCTCTTCGTCCACTTCTTATCGTTCTACCTCTTATCGTTCTTCTTCTTCTTTCTCTTCGTCCACTTCTTATCGTACTACCTCTTTTCGTTCTTCTTCTTATACACCTTCTCATTGTTTTCCTCCTCCTTCTTTTCCTCCTCCTTCTAATTCTTATTCTTCTTTCCTTCTTTCTTCTTCCTCAATCTTTTGCATCTCCTCCTCCTTCATCTGCTATCGCCATCTTCCCCTCTCCCCATTTACCCCCATTCTCTTTTTCTCTACCCGATAATGGCACACTCAAATCGAAGCTGTCGTCTTTAAGAGACCTTTAAACGATTTTCTTTGGGTCTCCTCCCCGACAATTGTCCTGCTTAAGAAGTCCATTGCGGACTCCCATGGGGCGCAACGATAATGATGTTCTTCTCGTTCTATCTCCATATTCATTGGGTTACCTCGAAAGAGCGAATTCGTGAGCAGTCGGAACTGTGAGGAAACAGTCACAATTACCAAACCGATTCCAAACCGACCGATGGTCTGTCATTGGTTATAACGTAATCGATTTGGTGGTCTTGAATTGGTTTCGACGGTGTGACTGTCGCTTTGAAAACACCACCATGACCAGAGACGTCTGGGAATTGAATGGGTGAAAAGAAAAAGCTCGGAAGAAAATGAGAGGTGGAGGGAGAGAGAGAGAGAAAGAGAGAGAGAGAAAGGGGTGAGATGAATAATGAAATATATATAAGACGGTGGAAGAGAGGCCCTGGGAAAGGAAGTGGGGGCGTCGTGGTCTAGTGGTTACGAATCTCGTCTTTCAATGAGAGGGGCGTGGGTTCGAATCTCAGCCACGGCGTGTTTTCATTCAGCAAGAAATGTATCGACATTGTGCTGCACTCAACCCAGGTGAGGTGAATGGGTACCCGGCAGGATTAATTCCTTGAATGCACCAGCTGGAGCTACAGCCGGGGTAATTTTATAGTGCGCCATTGATTAGGAAACTAGATAAATCGGCGCCTCATAAATGCTATATATTATTATTATTAAGTGTCATTCTAAAAAAGTGTTTAAAAATAAACTTAAAAACTCCGAAAATATTCTAAGTCTAAGTTTAAGTTAAGTTCTTTAGTTTTAAGGTTATATCGGAGTATTTTAATTCAAATATTAAGAACCATGCTAAATCTATAGGCAGAAGAATCATCATATGAAAATCGGGAAGTATCAGACACAAAAATGTACTTACCAAATGAAATGGGGAATAGGAATCTCTTGCAGCAATTCCTTTGATGAATGGGTTACCCTCGAACAGCGTTTCAAAGTGACCAACATTATTTATTCTATGTAAGTTGTACTCAAAGCTCACTTAAGATTGAAATGTTTACATAATAATATCACTGATTTTCTAATGTTTTATATCTTCTATGCCGTATTAAAGGGCTTAAATAATCGTTTCACATTTATTTTCTTCTTTTTCTTTCCTGCGATATAAGCATCTTTTCATGATGGATACTGATGGCGCATTACAAAGTATTATTATCACTCCGTCTCTCTCTCACTCTCTCGCTCTCTATCTAACTTTTCCATCCCCAATATATATCTTTCCATCCTCTGTCTCTCTATCCCTCTTTCTTACCTTTCCCCTTCTCTCTCCTCTCATCCCGGCTCTTCCCTCTTGCAATATGTAGAAGAAATTGTTCAGTGACGAGAAAATGCCTAAGAAAAATAAGAAATGTCAACGTTGAGGGCGTTAGTACAAAAAATGCGGAGAAGCACACACACACAAAATAAAGTCTGGGCAGAACCACATTAGTCACCGCGTTTTCTTACCTGATATCATCTCGTATAATTTCTTGATGGAAACAAGGCTTATAAGCCTCTTACTCTCCAAAACCGATTTTAAGATATTATCAAATTTTAATTCGAAACGAGACCCATTAACTGATCAGATTGTTGATGTTTTGCCGCTATTTTCCCTCCTAGATTGGCAAGACGAAGAGATGGAAAAAAAAAAGAATAATCCTTTGATGTTGGAGCGGAAGCAATTATATCTAGAAATTGTTTTCAAGTCGCTAATATTAACGAAGGATAATTCATGGTAAAGATATACTGCAAATAACAGGTAAATATTTTCGTATTCGATTGTAATTAGCCACTGTAAAAACATTTATTTTTAAAAGCGAACGAAAGTTGTGTTTTCCATTATGATCGTTAAAATACACTTCAATTTAACGAAAATAATTCCTTTGAAGGTGATTTTGACGTTTGTTTATTATTCTCATATAACCTGGTGGTTTCCTTTTTGTATAAAGTACACTTAATTTTCGCCTTTTAAGCTATGTCTGCGCAGAATTCAACCAATGTGAGATCCATCTTAATTAAAAATATTGATATTCAAAATCAAATAAGATAAGTGCTTATATATTGAATACAACTTCTACCTAACATTAACTACTTTTATTCCCGTGATTTCGGTAAGCCCGCAGATAAAGGTCATATAAGCGAGTATTCGCCATCGTGACGGGGGACGGATTCTACAACGTAGAAAATGTATTGAAAATGCCTGTCAAATCACAGTGACTAACGCGGAAGACTTTGTCGAAAGCTGATCGTCGTGAGATTCCGAGCTGACTATAAATTGCCAATGTCACTTGTCGAGATTCCAGAAGGAAACTGTTGCTTTGATTCACCGATTTTCGACAAAGACTGCCTTGTCAGAGTCATCAAGGTCAAGAAGGGCTTTTGACAATAGGTTTTCTTTGTTGTAGAATCCGCCTCCTTCGCGATTTCGAAACCTCCTAATATCTAAAGCCAAATTAGATTTTAGATTGTTAGAGGATTGACTGACATGGCATCAATTAAATTTATGCGACGTACAGTAGGTTCATCCAATCTCATCATAACAAGAGAATAAAAGATGAATAAAGGGTGAATAAATGGTGAATAGAATAGCTTTTTTTTCAATGCTCGTAGCTGAACTTAGTTGTTGAAAGGTGCATACGTGAATAACCGCCCTTTCACATGGTAAAAAATCGTTATTTGAATGATTCAGTGAAAAGTAAGGCTAATGACGAATATTTAGCACGTGTGAAACCAAACTAGAACATGATTAGAATCACGAACGCTAATCACAGTCACGATTACAACAGTAATCATCATTACAATAATGATTCCAGGTGGGTGTTTCATAAAGCTGTTCGTAAGTTAAGAGCGACTTTACGCACGACTGGTGATCCTTTCTTGTGCTACGTGATATCCCTATGTAATTGAGTTATGACCTAAGAACATGTTCCAGTCGTGCGTAAAGTCGTTCGTATCTTTACGAACAGCTTTATGAAACACCCACCAGATTCACGTGTGAAAAGGCCCTAAGAATGCCTTGCTTACAGGATGAGCAAAAGATCTTTTCATGTTGCATTCCATGGTGTCTCGAGAAGATGTTCTCTTTTAAAGGGGTATTAAAAGCGATTCATGATACCCTTTGTTACATTGTGGGCGCCTTATTCAAGTGAAGAATATGTGTTCCTCATGTTTTAAAATAGTCTGTGTATTTTATAGGTCAATTAGTTGTTCCATGGTTAACTAAGAACATAGCTGTTCCTGACTGGTCTATTGTTGTCTTCCATATCTTCTGAGACACGTATCACTGATCTCTGCATTTTCCCCATTCATTTTCTCGGACAGCCATGGCAGGTGACCAATTGACCAGTTAGAAGTGATATAGACCAAAAAAGTTTCCAGTCTTTCGATCTCTATTCTTGGAAGCTTATCATCGATATTTGTGGTCTAACACGTTGTCAGATCTGATTCACAGAAAAGGCACTGTTATTAGGGTAATTCTCGGATGAAACATGACTTGTCGGATAAAACGACCGGCAAGTCATTTCATGAAACGCTGCCCTGATCACCAACCTTCTTAGAAATTCGTTTCATCTTTCATTGTCGTCGTCATCATAGTCTTGGCCATTGTCGACATCATACACATCATGGATGGACACATCATGAATGGATACACAGTACATGAAGTAGGCAGCAGATTCTAGAATACGAACGGCGATGAAGTCGGCATCCCCATCACGGCGACTTTAAGGTTGGAATATTCCCCATGGAGTAGAGATTGTGCATACACTGTAGCATATGCATAAGGGTAAGCCAAAATCCAAATACCTTCGTCTTGAAATATTATTATCTTAAGCGTTTCCCTCCAAATTTATTTATTTATTTATTTATTAATTCATTTATTTATTTATTAATTCATTTATTTATTTCACATCTTTATACAGGGTTACCAATTGAGCTATACACTATAAAAACATTAGCAAAGATAAAAATCTGTTTCACAATTAGGCCCTGTTAATTAAAATACATACAAATTATAATGATGAATATATACAGTACATAATATACAAAATAGACAAGAAATAATTCTTTAAAAATCCCAACTTGATGAGCACTATCTCACTACATGTATTTTAAAATGAAATATTACTATTATAGTTGTTCCTCATCATCATCATCATTGTTATCATCATCAACATCGTCAATGTCATCATCACCATCACTATCATTGTCGTAATCAAATTCTTCGTTTTCATCATCACTGTCATCATCATCATCATCATCATCGACATCGTCAATGTCATCATCACCATCACTATCATTGTCGTCATCAAAACCATCATTGTCAACATCATCATCATCATTTAATCTGTTTGTAGTCGTCGAGTTTCTCATCGTCTGACAGAGTGGATGAACTTGAATACTTTTTTTAATAGTTCCTTAAGATTCTGTCCCAAGGAAAGTCAGCACTTCTTTCACTATATCCTGTCTTTAGTATATCCCTTTTAAGACGAAGGAAAATGTAGAATGAGAATATCCAATCGAAATTTCTCCCTTCCTTATTAATGCGATGTCTTTTTTGGCGAAAATTGAAAATGGGAAAAGATTTACCTGACAGATCGTGCCAAGACTTCATCAAAAGTCATTGAATTTCAGAGCGCGTTGAGAGAGCAAAAGAGAGTCAATGTTGACTCGCTAAATGCTCTGTTTTCCTAGCGCACATTGTTAGCAGTGTTAATTTGATTTGTATATGCACACTGGGCAAACAAATTAGGCACGTCGTGCGAGAATAAAGACACAAACGATTGAATATGAGGCTATAAAAGGCGGAAGCCGGAAAGAGGAGAAAATGTGGCGCGCGCTAAATTTGGCGGGAACGTGAGCGAAGTATGATGGAGAGAGGGAGAATTGAGTTAGAATGCAAATGTTGAGGTGAAGAGCGAAGAAGTTACAGCGCGTGTGCGATGGAGTATGGGGAAATTGCTGGTGAAAATTGAATAATAGAAAAACAGAGCACGAAGCAGGAGGAAAATGACAGACTCGGTCCGAGTGATGCTGTGTGAGGGCGGCATGGTTTGTCAATTTGATAAGCGATTTTTATGTCATATTCAAAGAATCAAATTTAAATCATACATCGAGAGTTGTTAACGAAACACTTGTTAGTTGTGTGTGCTCACAGTTTATGAAGGTAGAGCGCCAGAATGTCATATTTAATCACACAGAGATATCTGAAGGCGGATGTACATTGTCTACTACAATTTTGTTTCTAGTGCCCTATCATCCCTGTCTCTTACCCCTTCGAAATAGCAAATGGTAAATTAAAAATGAATGCAGTATAACTTGTGTGTCAAATAGTCCCATTAAAACACTTATCAACAAATAGGCTATATAACGATGAAACAGCAATATTCGATCAATATTCCGCGATAATGCGCGTTTGCGTTTAATCATGACTTAAGTTAAACTTAACTGTTCGTAACCCCTTCCCTATTGAGCCTATTTGGACTATTTGAAAGCTAACAAGTATATGTTATTTCCCTAATGAGCAAAATGATATGTGTACTTATGTGCTCAATAATATAGTGATGCGGATCCTAGTTATGATTAACAATCCTCATCTCATTTCCCTGACCGGTCATTATCCTTTACTAATGACCGATCATCATCGGCCATTAGTAAATCTACACGTTAGGCCAAAATTGAATGACCGGTCATGTGTGCGCGCGCACCCTCATCGGAATCCATCTCGTCACCTTACACGATTTCTTAATATCTATTGGCAAAATATTACCGATCAATATGCACAAGGTAAAGGCGACCGCACACCTTACGATTGGTCTGCGACCCGATTTCAGAATAAAATATAGTATAATTTAATGCTATATAATATTCAGACTTGTAATATCTTACGGTGTAATGTTCTAAATCACCGTACGAATATTATATTCTAATCTGTGACTATGGTATCATCCTTCTTAGAATTTAAGCGAATTTAATATCTAGTCGTAATGACGTCATATATAGCAGTCGTACGATTGGCTACGATTTGAAACTAATTTGACCTTTACTTCAAAATAAAAGCTTGCAATCTTTCAAAATGGTTATATTAGTATTCTTTCAATTCATTCTAACCTGAAATAAAATGAAATGTTCCATTCACATTTTCAGAAAATGAGCAAAATGCGATTTGTTCCAAAATCGGATCGCGAACAGTCGTAAGGTGTGCGGTGGCCTTAAGAGTTATAAGGGAAAAATATACATTAATCAATCACACAAAAGTGTTTACAAAAATTGGTAATGGTATGTAATGGTATACCATTTATACTTCGATGTACTCTAAAGATTTACGTCTAATTATTTTCTTCCACTTAGCTTCATAGATCAAACTATAGAAATAAAGACAGGAATGATAAATTATATCTGCTAATGTACTTTTGTATACGAATGAATATTTCAAATCTTCTTAAAAATGTCTTAAAGAGTTTTCATTTATCTAAGACGAAATGAAATTACTTAGACGTCAAGTTAGTTATAACGAACGGGGAAGAATTAGATAGAACCTTCATTGAAATTTTACAGAAATACGCAACAAAACAGCATTGGTACAAAGTTGTAGATTTTTATAGTTTTTATTTTGTAACGTCCCAGGCTCCCCTATGATATAAGTATATTAATAACCTACTCCCTTCGTCTTTTGATGATATGTTTAAGTTCAATAGTTTCTGTCCATACCTACCCAACTCGTATAACTGGAAACTTTCATCTCACAAACCCCGCCAGACTGTTAATTACCTCTAAATCAATTCGACATCATGGTCCAGACATTTGGAATAATCTTGCAGAAAATATTAAATATTGTTCCACTTTATACTCTTTAAAATCAACTTTTAAAAGAAATATAATTCGATCTTATTCATCCCAACCTTCAAATTAATCCTCATTTACCACTATAAATTAAATAAAAAATATAAATTCTACAGCTATCTTCTGCACCAGCACCTGCACCTGCATTGCACCCACTTGTTCAGTAATTACCAATCATAGTTACGGACCCTTTTTATGAGGCCGCCATCAATTACAAGCGATGGCGGTCTCCTGTGCGTTCATTAAATTTTGTAAATGTTCCTTTTTTATTATTAAAATGTGAAGCATATGCCCACACCATTTTTTCCCTTCAAATTATGTATTATGTTTATATTGTATGCATTATGAAATATTTTGTATATTACAAACAATGTAAATATTTGTGATAATGTATTGTGAACGCAGAAATAAAAATAAAACAAACAATATAAATCCCATAAATGACAGTTTTCAATGCTTCATGATCATAACATCCTAAAATATAGAATGTTAAACCGCCGATTGCAACGCCATGCAAAGGAGTGGCCAAAATAATGTTCAAACAGTTATATAAATAAAGACCTTTTCTTGTGTTGAAGTGAATCGCCGCCCTATTCAAACCAACCATTACCATTATCGTGTTTGATCATACCCTGTTTTAAAGTATTATCTAACATTGAGGGCTCTCGTCCGTTTATTGTAATTTATATCTCAGTTTTTAAATCATTCACATTTTTTTCAATTAAATAATGTGTCTGATGATGCTCCAGAGGAATACATTTATTGATTGTTTGTCGCCTTGTCTGGAGACCTGTGTGTTATAGCAAAGACGTCTCTTTATTTAGGTCGAAAAAAACTTTTATTATGGAAACTTTTCTGCAATTTAAGTCTCTGAAATATCTCTGCTACATCTTAGAAACGTCTCCAGAAGAAAGTGATAAATAAATAAATTTACCGGATGGTCGCTGAGATGTTACTGCAAAGTCTATAAGTCGTTGCTCTTATGTTTCGGAGAGTTTTCTCAGTTGCAGCGACGATTTAAAGAAGTTTCCATGACGTCGCAGCGACTATACTTAGACACTCTGCAGCAACGTCCCTGCGACTGCAGGATAGAGTGCCGGTCGCCTTTTCTAGAGACGTCTCCCTAGTTAGACCGAAGAAACGTTTATGTTGGAGACGTCTCTGAGACCGTAGTCTTTGAGACGTCAGAGACGTCTTCGGTAAGATAGGGTTTTGAAAAAGGTCTCGTCTGTCATTCCGGTCTCATGCAGTTCTCCACGACTTCTGCGAGAGTACTCTGAGACGTCTCCACCATGGGGAATGTGATTAGACTCCGCGACATCTCTGCAACTTATTGATGGTGATGGCTCAGAGATGTCCCGAAGAGTGGATAAATTTCCCCAAAATCTTCCCCAAGATCGAGCATTTCCGGTTTTATTGTGACTTCTCGGAAAATCCACAATATCTTAGAGATGCCTCGGCGATGTCGCTGAGACGTCTCTGCAACTAGCCAAATCTGGAGTCGCGGACTAGTTGCAGGTCCATTGAGATATTTTTTTTTGGGGGGGAGGGGGGTGGCGCCATGACTCTATGGCCCTAAGCCCCTACAGCCGTGCATATAAGTCCACTATATGCATAGTATGAAACTCACCGTTGCCGATTTGATAGGAAAATACTATCATGACTGTTCGGAAGTGCTTGAACGTAATTCCCATTAGGCTATTGATGGTTGAAACTTCTCTGAAAAATACCCAAAATATAATGTACTTTCTATTAATTAATATATAAATCAATTAAAGTTGTTTGATATTTTACCCTACAGTTTGCTGGTCATTTTGTTTGATATTGTTTGTACTTATTGTCATGATCTCGTTTAGTTGTGTTTTAGGTGTTTTAAGTTGAATTAACGCACCCTCTTGCTATATATATTTCTTTGTTTATAGGCACATGTGTCTGAATATAATGTCATCACTATATTTTGAGAAAAAGCTATCCTTTGTGAAAAAAATCTGACAGAATTTTGCTTAATATTTCAGTACATATCTCTTATATATACATTTACTAATATTTTGTACTACCTCTAATACTCCAAACTTATATCCACACCGGCGATAGATAATGTATATAAATTGAATTTAAAACACACGATTTCCGTTTGAACGAATGCTGAGGAGGAGCCCCCGCAATTTCCATATTTTATAGGCATTTTGACGAGAGCTGTGAAGTGTTCTGTGGTGTATAAAGTAACATGTATTCACCCATGCGGAAGGGCGCCGAATTGCCAGCTTTCTCGTCACGAGGTTTGCGAGAAAAGGCCAACCGCGGCGGTGTTCTTCGTTTTTGTTTTTTTACCATTTTTTTGTTTTGCCTCTATCGCTTGGTGTTTTGTATAATTTTAGCGCGTGCGTGTGGCTTATCTGACGTACTCATTTATGTAAATTGATTTCTGTATTCATTCAAGCAAAATAGGGGACAGAATTTGCCATTTCGTGAGAAAATAAAAGACTCGTTTTCCACTATTGGCATGCGTCGAGCGCTAAACTAACTCGTATCGTTGGATCCTAACAAATTGTCATTATCATTGAAGGCAAATGTGTCATTTTCATTCAATTCCGCTTTCGATGGAGTAACACAATATATCGGCATCAAAATAAGTTACTGATATTACGTCTGCAGACCGCTGATATGTGAAATGAAAGAATCTGTCATTTCTATTGTAGTTTTGATTTTTATTGCGTGGCAGATATGTGGCTTGATTCATTATAAACAGGTATGTTAGACCGGTCAGACATCAGCCAGTATATTCAAATCGCTTTGTTTGGAGTCTTATTCTGTTACATTCGTAAGCAATTAATAATGATGATGATAATAATAATGATAATAATAATAATGTTAATAATGATAATGATAATAATAATAATGATAATAGCAATAATAATAAATAATTATAATGATAATACTGAATAATAATAATGGTAATAATAATAATAATGATATTAATCATAATAACAATAATGTTAATAATGATGATGATTCTGTGTCTGTTTCTGTTAACTCCCGGATGAACTCGGCAGGACAGCGTTTTGCTGGTAAACGCCAAGCTGGTATATAACCAATTACCAATGATGATGATATTAATAATATTAGTTAAAATAAGAATAATAGTAATAATATCAATATTAATAATAATGATTATATCATTAATAATGATGATAATGATAACAATAATAGTAATAAAATACTGACAATGTAAATTTATATTGCGTAATTTCTATATGGATATATTCAGCTGCGCTTTATAATACATAGCAAGTGAACAGGAAACAACAAGGTAATAAACACTGCATAATTAATTCACACTAAAGAGAATATGGAAGCCTATCATCTCTCCAAAGTATTAATTCAGCAGTAATGGTGTTATGGTTTCCATTATTATTGTATCCAGATATGAAATTACAAATGAAAATGAAAGATGTTACAAATTAATTCCATGATATAGGCATCACCGATGCTATCTATTATTACATAACCACGAGATAAAAAAAAGGACATTCTTAACTCAAGAACGTATTTTTTGACAGATTCTGACGTAATATTCTGTAAATGATACGATATATCACTCTTTTCCTTTCCCTTTTGTCTTTTTCTCCTTTTTCATGGTCGTGACACTTTGGGAACTATGGCCCCCTAGCCCTTATCTGTAAGCCACTGATATAGAAAATGCTTGCTTTTGTTTTTTATTTTGTTATATTTAAGTGCAATTTATATATATATATATATATATATATATATATATATATATATATATATATAAAACTTTGCCTTGGATCTACATAGGCTAGAGGACTATATTATTTACGAGACTATGTAAACAAAAACCATGGTGCTTTTTGGCAGCATCGATGTCAGCAAAGAAGCCAAGTGTCGTCAAGTGGGAGTTCATTGAAAGACCAAATGTAAAATTTGCCAGACAGACAATGCGTACTTCGCAACGAAGAGAACAAAATCGGCTTTTAAGATTAAGGAAGAGCAGAAATAATGTTTGCTAAGAAAGACAGACTTGAAAAGGAATATCATGAAACATTGAAGAATATCTCTTTACGTCTTCACCTTCGTTGAATCCTCAGGAAATGGTTTGTTGTTGTCAAATTCCCTGTTGTTATTTTATACTTGTTGAGAGAAGAAAATACATTAAGTTCAACCATCAACCTTCCCCATCAAAAAAAAAGAAAGAAAAAAGAAATAGATGTAAAACACAGTACTATCATATTCTAATCCTCTTTAGTTCATGTGTGTGATTACTTCATCAGAGGTCTGAGTGCCTCGTTGTCGTTGCTGAAAGGAATTCGGTATAAAGCGGATAAAAAGATGGACGGGGGAAAAACGTCGAAAAATCCCGTCTTCCATTTGTGATCGGTTTGAGAATGTCTTATCAAAATCTCAACGGAATTACGTTAAAACCTTGCTCTCAGCGCGTAATTGCCTATATAATGACGGCCATAGTCCGCCTGACAATACCGTATCTCGGTCAATAATAAGAAGAGTAATGTTGAGACTTTGACTTTTCTTAAAAGACTGATAATATCAAGATGCTTTCTCCAGATGAAAGCATTCCCCCTATCTACCTCTTCTGGTTTGCTGAAGACGTAGCGGTGGAGTAATGATCAGAGAACGGGGGAGACACGGGTTGGATAACGGCGCTCTGCGGCATCGGGCAGCGCGAGAGAGGGCGGCTGGGGAAATGTAACGAAACTCGTGGAAGCAAATGAGAAAGGATTAAGTTTGAAAATAGACAAGTATCAAAATACACAAGGAAGCCAAAGAAGTGCAATTAGAAGGAGAAACCTCACTCATTATAATCTAGACACTGATAGTTCAGGGATTGTTAAGAGGAAATTAGCAGAGCTACATGGGCACAGATCTCATTAGAATAGCAATTACTATGCCTATAGAAGAAGATTTAAATCAAAGATTATAGCTAATTTCAATGTTAATTAAGTCGGATTTGTCATTTCAGCACTTATATCCCAACCGCAATATATTTGCCTGATAGAATGACAGACAACATAAATTACGATTTGTTTTTTTTAGTTATCCCTTGCATCTTTTCCGAGCAATTGCGCTTTATGATAATAGAAAATAAAAACGAACGATACACGCACATTTTTCTAAAAAAATCAAGGAACCGTTCAGAAGAGTTTTATTTTAATCTTTGGTGTTGATCAAAAACCTTTGTTTCACTGGACCCTTCATTAAACTAATAAAGGGCCCATGTAACCCCAAATGTTTGATTTCTATTTATGCATGTTGCCGAATACAACTCATTGGTTGATATTCGTGTTTTCAGATAATTTTCGAGAGAATAGAGAACGTTTCAACTTGCCGCGATCTGCCCCTCAAAATGCTCCTGGGTACTGAAACACAAAGGTTAGCGATTGATCGTACGCTTAATTTTCACGATTGATTGTACATTGTAGTCAATGGAATCAATCGTAGAAAAATGTGTCCAAGATCATTGCTAAACTTTGTGCTACGGGCCCCAGATCTCATTGCAATAGTGACGCCATCACATGCGCAACCAATAATGAACTCTTTGTGATATTTTGACAATGAATTGTTACTAATATGATTGTATTTTGTTGAATTTTGTAAATGGAAAATAAACAAATTCCAAATCTCAAGTTTCGATTCAATAATATCATTCATAGACCAAAATCAATGTGGCGCAAGGAATCGACCTATACGCAATTGAGGTATTTTGCTAAACAAAATCAAACTGAATATTTTTTTAACACAAGGCCGCAGTGTTCACGATAAGTGTTTGAATGTATGAAATGTCCAATGAAGAAGATGTTAAAGGAGGCGGGGGGTTAAACGGTATCTAACTTGTTTCTTTGTTTTTTGTATAAGCGAGAAAGTATCGTTCATTTCAAGAGATGTCTTTATTCCCCATGGATGGTTTTCCCTCCTTAAAACGCCCAACTCTATGTCCTCCATTATGATTTCTCACTCGTGATCACAGACCATAATTTCTCTCGCCTTTGGCTTGTCAGCTCCTGTGATCGAGCAACGTGGCGTCTTTGATTGAATACCGATTGATCGGAAACCACCATTTATCAATCTTTGTAGAACCGGGGAATTGGCGGGGAAGTGTTGCGTTCGGCACCAGGAGGGACGCCCCGAGACGGGCGCGAACGTATACGACCCCATCACATCTATCACGGAGGAACAACACATCATGCGCGTGTTAACAGAACCTCTCGAGTTCTGTTAACATAAAAAGAAACAAAAACTTGTTGAGAAGGTGTTTACTGCTCTTTGCTGATACATCGTTTACTTCTGAACTTCTGAAAATTATAAAATCATACCCTATAGTTTGCCTATATACTCCTTTCCCGTGTTTGTTATGCATGTTATATATTTCGTAGGTTTGTTTTGACCTCACTTAGATACACTCTTATGATGGTATGGAAATGAAGTGATTTCTTTCCCCTGCATCCTATATTGATGTTGATGGGCATATTGATATCCATAAAGCGTATCTGATTAAAAAACGAATTTTAAGATCATTCGCATACATGGCATATGAACAAAACGATTCCAGGTGACATAATTTCCCCGAAGTGAGCGTTTGTATTGCCTTTTTCTTTAGTAAACGTGACTAAATCATAATGTATTTCGTGTTGTCTGTTTTTGGAGAACACTAATTGTCTAATCTGCCATTCATTCATACCTTACATTACCCTTCGTATATATTTTTTTATTTGCTCTAACTTAGTATGCTTGTGAATTGCTTTTGTGGTTTTTTTTTTATTGAAACGTGTAAATAAAAACAAGTGATTGGTAAAACTACAGTTATCAAAGTTGGCAAGATGTGACCGAGGCCTTCCTACCGATCAATTCTTCTTTCCTGTCTTTTTTCACACCTTGGCGTAGGAGACAATCATCAATCACTACATTGCCGATCGCAAGATATTTCCCGCAAAACTTGTATATCATTCATTTGGCTTTGCCGGGGAGACAAACATTTGGAACATTATCCCCAACTCTTTCTTGAATGCTTCAATGTTTCTCATTGGATGCTTGCCGCAGGGTGCTGAACCTTGTCAGCAATTGGTTAGACACAACTGATAGTCCTGAGCGTCTTTTCGTACACTAATGGGTGAAAATAAATCATGCTGACCTTCTAATCAAACCAAAGGTTCCTCAGATACAGTTTCTTTCAAGAATTTAAAAGCACTGGCTAATGTTGATTTGACTTTCAAAGAGTTTAAGGTCATAAGTTTATTTTCTCACCAGTGCATGTGATGTGTTTTAATGATAAAGATCTGAAGAAAAAATTGCTCCTGAAAACCATTTTAGTGTTTCAACATAGTGTAAAACTCTTCTTGTAATAAAATAATAAAATGATGAAATTAAAACCCCGGTGTAGTGGTCCACCTGCACTATCTCTAATCAGTAAATATCGGGAGGAGAGACCTGCGGGTCACAGTGATTAGGCACAGCTGACACCAAACAAATAATAACAATAAAGAAAGAAAGAATAATAAGAGAAAAGATGAGAAGGGACTGTAAAACAAGCGAAAAATGGTATCGGGATCCAGGCAGTAGATTAAAGCAACCCCGATTACTTAATTGAGAAAATATGACGCCACGTAAGGGTTCCCTTGCCTTGTCCAATCAGAATTGAAGATATAACGATACTGCCCAGCTTTTAAATAATATAATAAAAAGGGGGAAATTTGAATATAGTGTTGCGTGAAACCTGAAGTTGAGTCGAAATTTTATCATACTTCTATCATATCGTGTAGGCCCTATTTGATTTTTTCTGCACAAAACAGGTGAAAGGAGACTCAATGAAAAGACCTGAAATAAAAATAGGGCCTTTGACTATAATGAATGATTATTTTTTTTCCTTTTTTTGTCAAATTGCAAATCAAGAATTGATTTTCAAACGACTTTAGATAACAAAAGAAAAAATATTCTTCTGAAAGGGATTAAAATGTATAAATCAGGACTCGCTCTGACAAAACGTATTTTACGGTTACTATAGAAACAGTCGGCGACAACTGTACAACCAAGTTTCTTGGTAGTTACTTAATGAGCGAGTAATTAGTCAAGTGTCACATGACGTAAGCAAGTGAATATTTCAACAATTAAGCTGCAGCTTCTTACTTTCTACAGACAACTGGGGATCTGAACTTCGGAAGACATGCTGATACCACACCTCACAACCTGATACATCGTCTATGTTTTTGCTAAGGTGGGACATCCATAGCCATGTTAACTGCATCTGTTCCGCATGTCCACTGTATGCATATTTTTTCTGTTTGCCAATGTCTTACCCTATTGAAAAGATTAATGTCCGTATCGCAAAGGCTATCAATTTAAAACCAATTCAATTCAATACAAAGCAAACGCTAAACTCGTCATAAATTATTTCATATGTAAGTTTTCAATAGATAATAAATATGCTGTATATGAATTGATAAGTTTATGAATATAAGATTTTCAATTCTTGTTGGAAAGAGTTTACTTTAAGGGATTTCTAGATTAGGTAATAACTAAATCAGAAGGATTTGAAGATATAATTCTTTAAACCATACGCCCTACAATTAAATGGGCATCAATAACTTACTTTACAGATGTAATGTTATTACACAGTAAATAAAAATTATACAACGCTGTTTACTATATGAACCTTACAGTAATTGTTTAAACAGTTTAAACAAGTGTTTAAATCTTAAGCAACAAAGTTTAATTTTCAATATCTAATCTTCAATAAATTAAACATGATTGTTTAAACGGTTAAACAAATACTGTAAGGTTCATTATAGTAAACAACGTTGTATAAAATCTTAAACAGCGTTTTTACTGTGATAGCATGACGACACTGGGTTAGAATCCCGTTTTCTCTGTTACCAGATCAGTCAACTCACTGTACTAGATGAGATCAGTGTGAACTAATATGAACATGTTTAAAAGTCTGAAATAATAAGATTCATTTTTAAAGGAAGGTATAACTATGTATATTTTCAGATTGGTATGCAAGCCACATAATGATCTAATGAAGACGTAAAGTCATTATTTTATCCACGTAGAGAATATCATTCCTAATTACAATTACCGAGTCAATCACTTTCGTTGTACAATTACTTTCCATGAAAGAAGGTAAAATAAGCCCTTCTTAATTCATACAAATAAATGATATAAAACAACAATAGGTTAAGTGTACAAACCACAATAGTGATGTTAGGCAGATGTGGAGTCATTATGTGAATATCTTAAACATTTAGACAAAAAATTATAATTTATAATTTCAATTACTGCGTCACGAAATGCCACTTGTATAATAAAATTTCGTTCATTCAGGTAAAATATGAACATATTCAGTTGAGTGTGCAATGTACACAAGTGATCTAAGGTAGATGTAAAGTCATTATTCTATACACGTTGACAAAATCATAACTAACTACAATTACTGAGTCAATACATGCCACTTCTATTGTACAATTAGTTTACAGAAGGAAGGTAAAATAGATATACATATTGCAAAACTGAATGAAAGAGTTGAGTGTGCAAGCCACGAAGGTGATCTAAGGTAGATGAAACGTCATTATTTTATACACGTTGTCAAAATCATAATTAATTACAATGAGTGAGTCAATAGATGCTACTTTTGTTGTACAATTGCTTTCCATGAAAGAAGATAAACTAAGCACATCTTAATTCATACAAATCAATAGTACAAACCTTGTGAATAAGTTTAGTGTACGAACAACAATGGTTGTATTAGGTAGATGTAGAGTCATTGTGTGAATATCTTAAACATTTAGACAACAAATATTCTAATGTTAATTACTGCGTCATGAAATGACACTAGTGTAAGACAATCTCGTTCATTCAGGTAAAATATGCACATCTTAAGTTGGGTGTACAAACCACACAAGTGATCTAAGGTAGATGAAAAGTCATTATGTTATACACGTAAAGAAAATCATTTCTAATTACAGTTACTGCGAGAATAAATTGTATTTGTATTGTACAATAAGTTTACAGAAGGAAGATAAAATACGCATATTGTGCAAAACTTAATGAATGTGTTGCGTGTACAAGCCACACAAGTGATCTAAGGTAGATGAAAAGCCATTATTTTAAACGCGCGTAGAAAATCATTACAAATTACCATTACTTAAGAGTCTAATAATGCCATTTCTGTTATAAAATTACTTTACAAGAAGGAAGGTAAATATATTGTGCAAAACGTAAGGAATGAGTACAATTACTTTCAATGAAGGAAGGTAAAATATGTACAGCACATCTTTCAGTGGACAAGCCACACGGTTGATCTATAGTAGATGTCAAATCATTATTTCACACACAATGCCAATTTACTTTCCATTTACAATGAATGGGTCAAAAATGCCACTTTTGTAGTACTTTCATAGTACATAGTATCTCACTAAATGTATTCAAACGTAACTTGAAATAGATGTTCATTAATTCTTGCAATTTTCCTGTGTAGGTTATAGAGTAACTTTTACAAATATTGATAGTACGCTCTGGCTGAGTAATAGTGGCAAACACATTTTTTTGTTTAATTATGTACACTCTTTAAATACCGACACTTGTAACATTTTGGCATTTCTTTATGTAGTTGAATCATTTTATTGTCCTCTCCCACATATTAAGACTTCATTTTTTTATGATCCTGCAGATCGGGCCCCTCAGACATGTCAGTAGAACAGCCTGTGGCTGAAGAGGGCCACCCAACCCACGAGTGGAGAAGAAATGAATAACTAAATTAAACGAACAAGCGTTGCTTTGTTATGCAGGTTCCTTCATATTTCACAATATTTTAAAATTGTCTTTGATTTCAAATCGCTGTATTATTTGATTGAGATGAATGATGCCATGTCTGAATAGTACACCATGTTAATTCTTCTGATGTTATATTGATTTCGTATTATGTTCATAATAATATGAAATATGTAAAATAAAGTCAAATATCAAATTAATTTCCGTTGAGGGAGGTAAAGCATCCACATCTGAAGATGAGTGCACACTCCCCACAGGTGATCTGAGGGAGATGTAAACTCATTATGTTAAAAATAATGACAAAATAATTTTCAATTACAATTTATGGGTCAAGGAATTCCACTTCGTACATGTATGTAGTACAATTACTTTACGTGAAGAAAGGTAAAATCTTAAGTTGAGTAAACACAGAATGATGTAAGGTAAATAAAAATCATTGTTGATACACGTAGAGAAAATAATTTATAATTACAATTACTGAGTCAATATATTCAACTTATGCTGTACAATTAGTTTACAGAAGGCAGGGAAATATATACATAGTACACAACTTAATGAATGAGTTGAGTGTGCTGGCCACAAAAAGTGATCTAAGGTAGATGAAAAGTCATTATTTTATACACGTAAACAAAATCGTAACTAACTACAATTAGTCAATAAATTTCTGTTGTGTAATTGATTTCTACGAATGAAGGTAAAGTATGCACATCTTAATTCAATTTAATTCAAGTAAAAGTCTCTATTGGGCTTCCGATAGAACATTTTCATATAATTTCAGTTTTCAGTTTGGTTTGTTTTTCATTTTAACTCAAGTCAATTTAACAGTAAAAGAAATCATTACAAAGATATAAATGAATATACAAGTATATACATTATGACAATAAGACATAGATAAATAAATATTTACAATAGACACTAACCAATATGATAATCATATTAATAATGATATTTACAATGAACTAGATAATCATGATAATAATAACTGTAGACTATTCATGATAAAACATTTTGCATATAACTTTTTTTATTCATCTTTACTATTTAAATAAATGTTGAGGAAATGGAGGGATCCACTAAAAAGCAGGGCTTGAGTGTGGATTCCTCAAAGAATAAGTTAAAAGACATATTTGTAAGTATAAGTAATGTATAGTGCAAAACACATTAGGATGCCAGCCACAAAAGTGATTTAAGGGAGATGTTAAGTCAGTACAAGTCAATATCTTAAACATTTAAACGAATAAAATTCTAAATTCAATTACTGTGTCAAGAAATGCAACTTAAGTGATACAATTTTGTTCATTTAGGTAGAATAAATTCATCTTATGCTGTACAATTAGTTTACAGAAGGAAGGTAAATATATACATAAGGCAAAACTTAATGAGTTGAGTTTACAAACCACACAATTTACCTAAGGTAGACGTAAACTAATCATTTTTCACACGGTGACAAAATCATAACTAATTACAATTTCTGAGTCAATAAATGCCATTTTCGTTGTACAATTGCTTTCCATGAAAGAAGGTAAAATATATACATCTTAATTTAATTTAATACAAGTAATCTATTGTTCTTCCATTATAGACAATTTTCATAAAATTTCGTACAAACTGATAATAATGTATAGTGCAAAACACAATAGGGTACAAGCCACAAAAGTGATTTAAGGTAGATGTAAAGTAATTTTAAGTCATTATCTTAAACATATATTTTTTCAATTCTAAATGACATTTAATGGAACAGCAAATGCCACTTATCTAATACACTTTCTTTCATCCAAGTAAATAATGCACATCTCAAGTCGTGTGTACCAACCACACAAATGATCTAAGGTATGTAAACTAACTAATATATACATGTTGACAAAATCATTTCTAATTACAATTACTGAGTCAATATATGGCACTTATGCAGAAAATATTACTTTGTATGAAGGAAGGTACAGTATGCTCATCCTAAATTGAGTATACAAGCCACAGAAGTAGATATAAAGTTATCATGTCATGATGGAGACAAAATAATTTCCAATTACAATTAATGGTCTAAGAAATGCCACTTATGCAAAAATAATTACTTTCAATGAAGAAAGGTAAAATGTAAGTCGAGCATACACGCCACACACGTAACCTGAGGTAGATATAATATCATAATTTTATAACGCAGGCAAATAATTTTAAATTACAAGGTCAAGTAAGGTCACTTATAATGTAAAAAAAATACACCACGAGCCAGATATACGCACATGGACACACCCTTACACGCCAAACACAACCCCCACACACATACAACCATAAGCACAAATGTTAATGTTATCCTCCTCGTATTATCATTGAGCATGGTCATACTCAATATGATGATCTTGATAATAATAATAAAATTCATCATCATCATCTTTGGAATGGTAATTATAATGATTAGGATAACGAAGAATGACGATAAATTGATAATAAACATTTACAACAATAATGATTACTATTGTCATAATCATTATTATGTTGATTATCATCATAATTATTTTTCTTTTGTATTATTATATTATTCTTGTTATTATTATTGCTATTATTATTACTATTGTTATCATTATTATTATCACTATTATCACTACTACAAATACTACTATCACTAACGTTATCATTATTTTTTAATTATAATGTTCATATGGCCAATATTATAATCAGTTGTATCATCGTAGTCGTCTCCATTTTTTTTTTACATTGATCTAAATTAATCTAGCGATATCATACTTCAACCCCTTTAATGAGGGTAAAATCAATTGCGGATTATTCATAGAGTAAATCTCCCTAGAATGACAGAAACAAACCTGAAAGTTAATCAGAACACCTGATGAATCTATTATAAAAGATGAGTCATTTGATTTTATAATCTCACCCATGCCTCTATCTATATGAAAACAGAAACGATTTGCTCACCATTGAAACATCTTGTTCAAATCGATTTCATGAGAACTACTTGGATTTTGCTCTTAATTTTGATTTCACTTGTAACGGGAGAAAGTCGGCAAGGAATAAGTCACAAAGACGCCTTGACGCAAAAAGCATCAGTCGATAAATATTGCAAAAGAATGCAACTTCTGGTTGCGGTGATGGAAACGACAAGTCTTATGATTCTTTACAGAGTGTCCTTCTTCTGTCAGCCTTACAGAGACGTTAAATTGAAAAGCTTTTTTTTAACAGACAATGGGTCGAGATTCACGCGGGAATATTTGTATGAAAAATCATCGCCTAATGAAGCTGCGATGATTCCAGGCTACTGCTGGCGTGAGCTGCCGCCTTGCACTATCTGTCCTTGTCATTGCGACAGTGTTTTTTTGTGCAATGGAATCTTCAAATGGTGGCTTAAAAACATCCTCACCACCTTCTTAATTCTGCCTTTGAAATCAATTATGCCATATTTAACTGTAGTTGGAAGAAAAAAAAATGTGAACCCGATGGCACACAGAAGAGAATATGAGTTAATGAGTTTATGGGAGATTTATAAATTGAAGATTAAATTGCTACAGACGTCTCAGATGCACCTGTCCTTCAAATCACGCATATAGCGCAGCCTTGACTCTCCTGTGAAAATCTATATGAGCAAGATTTATCAATAAGTGTTGGGTGCTGTGAATATTCAGAACGCTCGATTAACGCCTTTTGAAACTCTTAACAATAGCCCTCCTTCTTGTAATTATTGGACGATGGACTCCCCTTCGAGTTGCGCGTCCTTCTGACGTTATACGTGATGAAGGAGTTGAAGAGAAAAATACATTGTAGGCAAATAAAATTCAAAGCGAAATTGACCATTCGTCTTGGTTACACCTTCAATTTACTTCTATTTTTATTTCAATTTAGGTATGGGAATAATGTCGCATGGCACCGGATTTTTGGCCACAATGTCGAGAAACATGAGAAATGCTGGGAAATATCCCTTTTAAACTCTCCTATATCAGCCATATCATATGTCAAATACATGCGTTTAAATTATTTTGCAAAACCAAACAAATTTACAAGCCAATTACATTCATATCATATTGAATCCAATCGATTTTTAAAGTCTTAACATTCATCTGAAAAGAAGGATTATTTTTCTCTCTCTATAATTTTTTTAGAGAGACATGGCAATTTTATGTTTAATAGAGATAAAAAGGGATTTTTTTATTGGGTATTTCTTTACAGTAGTAATGAGTCACCGCAAGCCGAAAAGGAAGACATCTTGGGGCATGACACCGGGACTCGGTGAGTCAGCTCTGTGTATTAACGCCATTCATTTGAAGCTAATGTTTCCAGTTTGGGTCTCAGTTCTGCAAAGAAACTCCCTGCTTTTCTCCGAGAAGTGACGAAAAGGAGACATTAATGGAAATTGCATTCATCAAAGACGTGTTCGGAGTACAGAACAAATGCCCCGAAAGGCGATACGTTCAATAGCGAGCGCGCCGTTGTAGTTAGTTCAACGTCGTAACGCGATCTCGTTGCACCCACGTTTTTCAATGCGTAACGAATAGTAAAATAGAACACTTCAGGACTCTTTGTAAATGGAAGAGAGGGGGGAAATAAACCACTTTGGGGATATATTACAGAAAGATGAGTCGATAGGTTTGTCGATTGCAACTGGGCAAGGTTCTTCCTTTCCTCTTCTAGCGATGATGCGATCTTCCTCGGGAGTTATTTCGTCGTCTAGTCTACGCGAAGAAAGCGCATCCTTGCATGGACGCCATCTTGTTTACTACAACCACCCACTCGACTGCGACGCAGCCTGCCGATGGGGGCTCACATTTCCCGGCGTGAAGTGCGGCTCTTACAGCTCTGTTTCCACTCTTCGATGTAATGTTGCAAGGAATGTGTGGGATTGAAGAACAAATTCGATGACAGGGTACAACTGAAGGAGCCTCTCGAGAGCCGATCGCTGGGTTCATGTTTTAAACAGGTAAAGCGTCCAGGAGGCCGGTTGAAGAAAGAGTGGCGGTCAAACGCAACTTCAATATTCAATCATTGCAACTTGGCTATCAACCAATTAAATGCGTGTATTAGGGACTTGTGTTTGATTTTTTGTTAGTTGCGTTCAAACGCAATTCTTTCTGTATCGGTCTCAATGAGAGTAATGATAATGCAGATTGGACTCAATTGCCCTTAGAGTAGGAGAGAGCGATGACATAATCACAGAAAAGCATGGCTATCCAGGTTCTGGAACCGAAATGTAGCCCCTCTTGCCATGATTGCTTAGGCCTACCATAAAAATACGAATTAAACAGAAATGACGTTAAATCTCTATTCTGCTTATTATATTTAATGCGCACTAAATATTTATACGCAACTTCCACTTACTAATTTCTACTGAATGAAATATTCTTAGTTCGTGAGTCACTCAAGCCATCGGTGTTGTTTATCATATCACCTGATAAAAAATTATTCAAAGATCTCTGCAATTGCTTAAGTTTGGAATGCAGGTGGTAGGCCTATGGGCATAATCCATACTAGTTCATTATTGTTTCCGAACATTTTAAACACGGACAGAACAGTATTCAAAAGTACAGTACAACAGAAATAAAAATGCTTTGGGAGCTCCAAAAGCAAGAGCTAGTACGTAGGGCTCCCTTCAATTAACACATAAACATTGATCAAGAAAGTCAAGTATTAAAAGAATGGAAAATTATGCAACATACAAATAAACTCAAAAGCACCGTTCAGCGGAGCGCTTCATGAAAGTCCCATTTAATCCGACAGTTACCATAGTAACAGGGCCTCTCAGCCAATCAGAATCAAGGAAAGATGTCAGATCTGACAACTTGTCGGACAAATATGTTGATGAAATACTCCCCAGAAGTTATCAATATTTCATCAAAACATTAGGTTGCCTTCAAAGCCTACATCCTTTTTATGTTTATCATGATCTTAAATCATAGCCTATAAGGTTTAAAGAATTTTTAGGTTAGAATCAATTGCATTTATGTGCATTCATGATCGTATTCATTATTTTCACCAAATTCATCGGCTGAAAAAAATAGTAACATCATCGTGTTTTGAGCATTGTACTCTAATCCAATTTTGAACAATAGTGAAAAAATGCCACTTGATTGCTACAAACCTGACAAAAGAAAAAATACGTGTTAGCTGTATCCATACTCATTAAGGGGGCATAAGAGCTGAAGTGCTCGAATGTTTCTTTAATAAAGAAGCTATTTTTTTCATAAAGGCATTGAGCATATTTAGTAGACCTAAGCGAGAATGATAATGGATGGGGTGGTTTTAAGAGAGACTGTCGCCGCCTAGATCGGCGGGTTCTGTTGGACACCCATGGCACGTGAATTATTGATGCCAGCTACTCACTTTACGAAATAATGATGGCACAACTGAGCAATGTGGTGTGGTCAGTTTTGGACGAGGACATCAATAACTCTCCGCTTCTTTGAATACCGATTTCAACCGTTAATAAAGCCGTATTCCGATGGGAGAGAAACTGGGGAGGGGGTTATTTGACGACGCAAAGCAAGAGCATGACGAATGTTGTGTAAATATGGATTAATGGGTTTAGAATGTGTTGGATATTTTCATCTTATGCGCGGCTTTGTGCATTGATTCCGAATAATAAGCGTAACTATACAAATTTGAATTAAATAAGGGGGATATGTTGGGGTTACAAACAGGAGAGTGAGAGGGGGTAGGATAAAGAAAAAGGCGGATGATTATGAGGCGCCGAATGTACCAATATTATATAGAACAATTATTTGTTATATAATCATTATTTATTAAATAATAACTATTATTTATATATAATTTACATTTTATTTGTAAATAACTACTATTATATAAAATATCATTTCTAATTATTTATATATAATTCCAAGTAATACTTCATTATTTGTAAATAATAATAGTTCGACATTCCATTATTTATAAATAATGATTATTTGTTTTTCATTATTTATAAATAATGATTATTTGTTTTTCATTATTTATAAATAATGATTATTTGTTTTTCATTATTTATAAATAATGATAATTGGTTTTTCATTATTTATAAATAATGATTATTTGTTTTTTCATTATTTACAAATAATGATTATTTGTTTTTCATTATTTATAAATAATGATTATTTGTTTTTCATTATTTATAAATAATTTGTTGAGTTTTCCATTATTTATAAATAATGATTATTTGTTAAATAATGAAAACGTCTACTTCATTATTTATAAATAATTTTTTCGAGTGCACCATTATTCTCATTATTTATAAATAATCATTATTTAATGTTCGAGTTTTCCATTATTTATAAATAAAGATTATTTGTTAAATCTACTTCATTATTTATAAATAATAATTTTGTTTCAATATCCCATTAATCATTATTTATAAACAATTTTTACAGTTTGCCATTATATACAAATAATCATTATTTATTTACAAATAACCATTATTTATTAAATAATGCCATTATTTATTAAATAATGCCATTATTTATTAAATAATGGAAAACTCGCTATAACATGCAAATGTGGGACCGCCCATGATATGAATATTCATGATGCGATTTCCTTTTTCGTGATTTTTCTTCACAAATTTTTGTCCATTTCCTCTTCATAATGACATTTCTTGAAGCAATTTTCTAGGGATATGGTCTGATTGTAATATTCTTCATTTTCTATATAACTTCGTCTTCGTAGAAATATCAAAAAGTGTAATTTTATACGATTTTTCCTACAGTTCACAATCCCCATAGGCGCGCGTGTACGGTAGGGACAACCGGTGAATCGACGGAGTGCTCTTCATCGAAATACTACGTTGGTTGGTCCCCGGAAGTGGCGGGCGGAATTTAGCCCGAATCCTCGATGGAAGTCGATCAAGTGCATATGAGCTGAGAGAGTGAAATATCAGTGTACTTGTACAGGCCCTTCTACTTTTTATAAATATTTCTTGTTGCTTTTTTTGTTAAGTTAATTTTTCCTGGTGTAGAGATAAGTTTCAGTTCTAATAATGCACTTCAAATACATTTTGGAGTGTCTGTTTGAGGCGTTTGGGGCGATTTCACCCTGGCCCCAAAATGCTCGCAACGACAATACGGGGGCATGATGAACCCTAAATTTTCAAAAACTTATTTTTCTATTGAAAATTATCACAAAATTCACCAAAAGTGTGCACGAAAGCCTTCGTATTTCACTTTTAAAACTCCAAAAAGTGCCCAAATGACAAGCTTGGTCGCTTCGCTGTGTCGCTTTCAACTTGAGAACGTTTACGCGTCTGCTTCGATATGTCCCCCCCCCCCCCTCCTCCGAAAGAAATTCTGTATACGGCCATGCTCTAAAGAGCCTGGCACATTGATTTATGTATACTTGCATTTTTATTATTTTTATCTCATTATCAACATGGCCTTACGCATAATTTTTTCCAGGGGGGCCGGGGCCGGAGCATGACGCGCGTAAACTTTCTCAAAAAAATCTTGAAAGCGAGACAGCCACGGGACCAAGCCCAAATGACAAGCTTGGTCGCTTCGCTGTCTCGCTTTCAACTTGAGAACGTTTACGCGCGTCTGCCCCCACCCCCCCGAAAGAAATTCTGTGAACGGCCATGCTCATAAGAGCATATGGCACATTGATTTATATGTACTTTTCATTTTCATTATTTTTATCACATTATCATCATGGCCTTACACAGAATTTTTACGGGGGGGGGGGGGAGCAGCTAGGACACGCGTAAAGTTTCTCAAAAAAATCTTGAAAGCGAGACAGCGACGCGACCAAGCTCAAATGACAAGCTTGGTCGCTTCGCTTTTTCAAGATTTTTATGAGAAAGTTTACGCGCGTCACTGCTCCGGCCCCGGCCCCCCTGGAAAAAATTATGCGTAAGGCCATGTTGATAATGAGATAAAAATAATGAAAATGAAAGTATACATAAATCAATGTGCCAGGCTCTTTAGAGCATGGCCGTATACAGAATTTCTTTCGGAGGAGGGGGGGGGGGGACATATCGAAGCAGACGCGTAAACGTTCTCAAGTTGAAAGCGACACATGCAGCGAAGCGACCAAGCTTGTCATTTGGGCACTTTTTGGAGTTTTAAAAGTGAAATACGAAGGCTTTCGTGCACACTTTTGGTGAATTTTGTGATAATTTTCAATAGAAAAATAAGTTTTTGAAAATTTAGGGGTCATCATGCCCCCGTATTGTCGTTGCGAGCATTTTGGGGCCAGGGTGAAATCGCCCCAAACGCCTCAAACAGACACTCCAAAATGTATTTGAAGTGCATTATTAGAACTGAAACTTATCTCTACACCAGGAAAAATTAACTTAACAAAAAAAGCAACAAGAAATATTTATAAAAAGTAGAAGGGCCTGTACAAGTACACTGATATTTCACTCTCTCAGCTCATATGCACTTGATCGACTTCCATCGAGGATTCGGGCTAAATTCCGCCCGCCACTTCCGGGGACCAACCAACGTAGTATTTCGATGAAGAGCACTCCGTCGATTCACCGGTTGTCCCTACCGTACACGCGCGCCTATGGGGATTGTGAACTGTAGGAAAAATCGTATAAAATTACACTATTTGATATTTCTACGAAGACGAAGTTATATAGAAAATGAAGAATGTTACAATCAGACCATATCCCTAGAAAATTGCTTCAAGAAATGTCATTATGAAGAGGAAATGGACAAAAATTTGTGAAGAAAAATCACGAAAAAGGAAATCGCATCATGAATATTCATATCATGGGCGGTCCCACATTTGCATGTTATAGCGAGTTTTCCATTATTTAATAAATAATGGCATTATTTAATAAATAATGGCATTATTTAATAAATAATGGTTATTTGTAAATAAATAATGATTATTTGTATATAATGGCAAACTGTAAAAATTGTTTATAAATAATGATTAATGGGATATTGAAACAAAATTATTATTTATAAATAATGAAGTAGATTTAACAAATAATCTTTATTTATAAATAATGGAAAACTCGAACATTAAATAATGATTATTTATAAATAATGAGAATAATGGTGCACTCGAAAAAATTATTTATAAATAATGAAGTAGACGTTTTCATTATTTAACAAATAATCATTATTTATAAATAATGGAAAACTCAACAAATTATTTATAAATAATGAAAAACAAATAATCATTATTTATAAATAATGAAAAACAAATAATCATTATTTGTAAATAATGAAAAAACAAATAATCATTATTTATAAATAATGAAAAACCAATTATCATTATTTATAAATAATGAAAAACAAATAATCATTATTTATAAATAATGAAAAACAAATAATCATTATTTATAAATAATGAAAAACAAATAATCATTATTTATAAATAATGGAATGTCGAACTATTATTATTTACAAATAATGAAGTATTACTTGGAATTATATATAAATAATTAGAAATGATATTTTATATAATAGTAGTTATTTACAAATAAAATGTAAATTATATATAAATAATAGTTATTATTTAATAAATAATGATTATATAACAAATAATTGTTCTATATAATATTGGTACATTCGGCGCCTCATAGATGATCAAGTGACATAAGGCATGTGAGGAGAGTGGGGTAAAAATAAAGAAAAGGGAGAAGTATTCATGGTTGTAGTAGGAGAAGAAGAAGAAGAGGAGGAGGAGGAGAAAGAAAGTGAAGAAGACGAAGAAGAAAATAAGAAAAAGAAAGAAAAAGAAGAGATAGTAGTGGTAGTAGTTGTAGACGAAGAGAAGAAGAAGATGAGGAGGAGGGGAGAAAAAAGAAGAAGCAGAAGAAGAAAATAAGGAGGAGAAGAAGAAGAAGAAGGAGAAGGAGAAGAAGAAGGAGAAGAAGAATAATTGAGAAGAAGAAGAAAATAAGAAGGAGAAGAAAAAGAGGAGGAGGGTAAAGGGGAAGAGGAAAAGAAAGAAAGAAAAGAAGGGTTAGTGTGCTTGTAATCGAGTGTGTGTTTTTTTTTTGCGAGTATGGTCGAGTGGATGTGTCGGGGTGGGGGAAGGTGGGAAACAAGTATGATTGTGTGTGTGCGCGCGCGTGCGTGTGTGTGTGTGTGTGCCCTGCTTGATAATGAGAGAGTTATGTTAATGCGTGAACGTGTTTGAGAGAGATCTTGAAGGGGCGATGGCGAAACCGATGAAGGTGAAAAGCAAATGAATAAATCATATATTAGATTATTTACCTAAGTGAACCCCCCCCAAAAAAAAAAAGCAAAACAAAACAACAACAAAAATTCAACATTTGTGTTACTTGTACGCCTAAAATTTTCGTCGGTTTGAACGATTGTATACAAAGTTGAAGATATTTTCAATCGCCAGTTCTTATTGGATTTACGTAATGATCGAGCAAATGATGTTGAACAAAATAAATTGAGAATTTATAAACTTTTTAAACAGAATATACAAACAGAGAAATATCTATTAACTGTTAAAAATCAGAAAATACGGAAAAACATCTGTCGATTTAGAATAAGTTCCCATAATTTACCCATTGAAACTGGAAGACATAGACGTCCAGATAAAATACCCTCACATTTAATAACGTGCAATATTTGTAATTCAGGAGGAGTTGGGGATGAGTTTCACACGATAATAGAATGTAATGTACACACAACTGAAATGGTGGTGTTTTTTGACAAAATAGCTGAAATGTATAAACAGTTTAAGAACCTTAGCGATGAAGACAAATTTATATTCATAATGAAACTTGATAATGAAAACATAATTGATAATTTTTGTAAGTTCTTCAAAGCGATTATAAATAAGAGGGGTGAGTTTTAACATCAAGTACATTTTCTTTTTAAATTTCATTCAAGTTATGTAAAATCCACCAAAGCCACCATTACCAAAGATATATCTCTAACGTTATACATTTATTTACTTCCTGATTTGTATTCGATAATTAGATAACTTATGTATATTGCATTATGCTACACCTTCTTTATGTTAAATTTCAATTAGTCATTTCTCTTTGTATACAGATGTATATCTCTATAATAATTGGAAATCTATGTATTGATGTATTACTTATTTATACGACATAAGTTATGAATGTTTTTGTTTATGTTATTATTGTATATATTTTAAAACAAAATATTCATGCCATATGAATGAAGTTTGTTAATAAATTCAAATTCAAATTCAAACGTTCTAGATCTAAAAAGAATGACGCCTGATACCGCGCAGCACGCGTATTCTATTTAAAGAAAAACATCCGTCTAGATATTATGCAAAGTGACTACCGATGAATCTATTTGGTATCATAAGAGCACATAAAGCTTCAAAGTACACATCTCTTTAATACCTTTTTAAATCCAAGTAGGCTCCGAGATATATGGAAAGTGGGTGCGTTATAGGTATTGTTGTCATGATATAAGATAATGAAATATAGTCACCAAGAAAAATAAAATAAAATCAATAACACTTCGATGGATAACAAAGCTAAAGCAAAGTGGTTTGCCTTGCGAGCGAGCTCTCAATTTATTCGTTTAAGAGCTTAAGATGGATACAAAAAATATCAAGTGCATTAAATCTACTACAAAGCTGACGAATATTCCCCCCTATGCAGCCGATATTGAGAGCTATTGATCGCAAGAGACGCGAATGAGCAAAAATGATACCTTACTCCATATAGTAGAGAACTTCATAATTGATTCTTACTGCAGTTACTTATAAAGAGGAAACGACGGCTACTCAGCAAGCAATAATATATATATTTAGAATATCTCCAGCCATGAGGATTATTGCCTTCCATTTTCTAAAGATGTTAATGACGTCATTATTGCATGGCTACGAAATTAAAAGCGCGTTTCATTTGGCTGAAATGTATTGTTAGACTTTTATCTTTGAATAAAAATCCATCTATTTCGAAATAGAGTACAAATTCATTTTTATTTTCTCTTTTGTAGCGTAACGTATGGTGAATATTACTTATCCTCGTTGGAAATGCACTCTTAAATGACTAATGATTAATTACATGTATTGTGGTGGAGGTAAAATGAACTAAATGATGAAATACAGATCATTAAATTTGCGTGTTTAGAACCATTTAAAGATGATTAATTATGATAGTTAACATTTAATCCATGCCATTTTCTCCAAACTTGGCACAAAGTAAAAAAAATATATATCATGTTATATAATCATAGTAGGTTATGACTGTATTAACTGCAATTGTTGTATGTGCTCAACTACATATTTCTAGCATAGAATAATAATTAAAAGCATTGAAAACTTATTAGCAATCTCCACTTACAAATTTCTGCCGAATTTTCTCTTTAATTAATGAGTCACTTATGCTATCAACTTAGGCTATCAGAAAGTTTTTTTTTTTTTAAATCCACCTTTTTCGAAATAGAGTACATATTGACTTTTATTTTGTCTTTCGTAGCGTAACGCATGATGAATATTACTTTTTCTCCTTTAAAATACACTCTGAAATGACTAATGATTAATTACATGTATTGTGGTGGGGGTAAAATGAACAAAAGGATGAAATATAATCATTAAATGTGTATGCTTCGAACCATTTAAAGATGTTTCATAATGATAGTTAACATTAAATTCATGTCATTTTCATCAAACTTGGCACCAAGTAAACAAAAATAGGTTCATGTGCTTAGAATGTCCCTTCTATGGGTATTGAAAGTCGCCAAATTGAGTAAAAAGACATAATTGTGCGTAAGTAGGCATTACTCCGTCAAACCAGTGCATTGCCTACTTCATACATTTTGTTCCGATCATTATTTTACGCAGTTGACTACGATGTTAAGGGGGATCAAGGAGGCCTTATAGCTACGATTTTCGTGTTTTCATTATCAACGACCGTTGTAGGAATTCATAAAGTATATAGGCATCGCAGAACGCCAAAGACACGGTGAAATACTGAATACTTCGTACGGACATCATTCCATGTATACGATGTCCCTGTACTGGTCGTTCATGTCATACGTGAAAATTGCGGGGCACGCCCCAGGGCCCTTGGAACGATTTTTTTCAGTGGGGGTGCTGACATGGGCTGAAATCTCTCCTCAAAGGTGGGGGGACACAATTGAGTTTTCTTATACACACACACATGTAAGGGCACCCCCACACATATGACAGTCATTTCTTAGCTTTATTTTTATGAAAGAACATAGATATATGATTAAATAATGCGAGCACGAAGCGCAAGCTAATTTTTTTTTTTTTTTTTTGGGGGGGGGGTGGGATTTCATGTATTTTTTCCTGAAAACCGAACATTTTGAGCAATGTTTTTTGATCCTGAACAAGATACGTATGTAACAAATTGAGCTTGAGTAGACCTTTTTAATATATGTTCTCGCCTGATCGGAAAGGGACTGTTATAAGGACTGTTTGCAGTTACCCATGAAGACGATACCTATTTCATCAATCAAATAATGCGAGCGCGAATCGCGAGCTGAAAACTTTTGTCATTCAGACCTAAAGACTGGACATTTTAAGCACTTTTTGTAATCATAAACAGGATAGGTATATAATTATACAATTTATGCGAGCGGGAAGCGCGAGCGGAAAAAAATCATGTTTCATGTTATGTAAATCAGAAAAAGGATGGGTAAATTGATATCTTTCTACATTAATATGAGCGCGGAGTGCGAGCAGAAAATCTTTCATATTCTGATCTGAAACTTTATAATCTAAAAGCACGTTTTGAATTAAAAAAAAAGCTGCACATCTGAATAAGCATGTGAGTGTTTAGATTTAGGCCTAGAATCTGGGCATTCTAAATACATTTTTTTAAATTAAAGTCAATAATACGAGCGCGAAGCGCGAGCTTAAAATATTTGATATTCCGATCTGACGAATGGTGAATTTAAGCACTGTGTAGGAAAATTCTGAAGGGGGGGGGGGTTCAACAAAACTTCATTCATTTTTATTACATTTCTGTAATTTATTATACCTACCAGATTTCCAGGGGGTGTTGTCTGTGGAAAATAACACACGTAACACCCCAGCACCCCCGCTTCCCAGGGCCATGGCACGCCCCAATCCCGTCTGTAGGCTACTGGGTATGTGCGAGAGAGAGAGAGGGGGGGGGGCAGAATATGAGAAAAAGATCATTATCCACCATGTCCATAGATGCCTGCAAAAGTAAACTCCACGTATATACCATTAAACCTTTCCAATCATGCCTTATGTTCTCTACACTTACACTGAACGAGGAATTTGTTAATGTAGAAGTCAAAAGTATACACGAATACTGGGAATACAGAAGCCGGTAGAACTTACATTGCAAATTTATTTCTATTAAATCACGAGCTAGAAATTTGGTCTTAATATAATGAAAATGTAATTTTGGGACAGATTTTGACATAGGCCTATTGTGAATATTTTTTTAATATCATATTTCAACTTCCCCCCTTTCCTTCTCTTTCTCTCTCTCCCTCTTTTCCCTTTTTGTTATTGTGTTAGTATTATGATTTTTTTATGATGGATATCAATTGTTTCAAAGACCTCCAAATAACCCAAGGACAAAAAACGAAACGGTTGAAATAAGATTCAACGTATAGGTTGGTAAAGTACGATCTATATTGGGATAGCATGTGTCAAATGTAGCCTTTTACAGCTCTTAGCAATTGGTGGATATGCATCTCGGCCCAGAAGCACACAGCTGAGGCCCTCCTTGCCCCTCTGTATCGAACCAGCAGCTCAGTTCCTTGCCTCCCCGACGATGTGGCGAGGTTAGGCTATCGGATTCCGATAAAGTATTAATCGCTTCTTTTAATAAATGATAAAGCCTATTAAATTGATGCTCGACACGATAGTCTGTCATCCATCACTCGGCTCGGCTTTTTTTGTCTTTAGAGTATTTAGGAAATGTCAGGGAGGAAAAGAGGTATGGTTGGTTGTATGAGTGGAGAAGGGGGTGGCGGGCAAGGGCGCTGGGGCTGAAGCAAGGAGACGGATGAGGTCCGTTTGTCCTTTGACACACGATTAAAAACAGAAATAATCACATTAAATGATTATTACTGTAGAATAGGAATGGGGGGTTGGTGACTGCTCCTACGTGTAGTGCATTTGAATGATTGCTGGAAATGATGAAAGTGGAAAGAGCAAGGAGGGAAACGAGATGGAAAATAAGAAGGAGGAGGAGAAGGAGAAGAAGAAGAAGGAGAGGAAGAGGAAGAAGAAGAAGGAGAGGAAGAAAAATGAGAGGGAGAAGAAGAAGAGAAAGAAGAAGAAGGAGGGGGAGGAGGAGGAGGAGAAATAGTAGAAGCCGAATAAATAGAATAAAAAAGGGAAGAAGAATATTATAACAAAAATAATACTAGTGCGCAAATTTCATTTTCAATCTTTATTCATTTCAACGTGCAGCTGGGTCTCGAAGTTCACATCTTTACCTGATGATCTGCCTTCACAAAAACCGTTAGAAAAAAGTCATCTCTCAAAATAAATTTGCATGCACGCGCTTATAATTACCATTGTCATTTTAAAGGTTACTCAGACACGATCTAACAAAGCAATAAATGCGTGGTAATTTTTTTTCATTCTACCAGAGAAAGAATTATTGATATACGGCTTCTCTGATATGAAGACTTTTAATTCCTTATCACTATTATATTTTTGTTCTTAGGATTATATTCTGAGTGATATAACATGATTAGGGGACGAACTCCCACTTTTTTCAGTACACGTGTAAGAATTATCACCCGAGTGGGATATTTCTTTGCATGGTTACCCCCCCCCCTCCCGATCCAGGCGGATTAGACATATAATTTTGAAAGTATTGTGCAAATACTACGGCCCCTGAAATGGTATTGTGTCTAATCCGGCTGGATCTGCACTTGAACCCCCCCCCCCCCCCTCTCCAGACCTCTTTTTTCAACATGTTTTTATTAAGGACTTTATTCGAATAATTTACATAATTAAAATAAAAAGTTCTCAATACAATAACAATACATTACTCCTTGTAGATAAATAGGTGAATAGATAGATGAATGGATGGATGGATGGATGGATAGATAGATGGATGGATTGATGAATAGATGGATGGATGGATAGATAGATAGCAGGGGCGTCGATCTATTTTTCAGATTGGGGGGCAAAATCATGAATCAACGTTCCAAAGGCGCTCGATCACACCAAACAAACTCACCCACCCACACCCACACACACAGGCCTAATTATATATACATATATGACTCATGAGAAAGAGACACATATCTCACCAACAAATTAATTTGAGCGCGAAGTGCGAGCTGATTTTTTTTAGTATACTGACCTGAAAACAGGAAAAAGGTATACCCGTTTAGGACTGTTTGTAGTAACTCATGTGGAGGATACATATCTCACTACACAGATAATACGAGTGCCGCGAGCGAGCTGAAATTTCTTTATATTCTGACCTGAAAGCTTGATATTCTAATCATTTTTGGTACTAATGATTAAGATGGGTATCTAAAAGAACAATAGATATGAGCGCGAAGCGCGAGCTGAAAATTTTGATATTTCGATCTGAAAAAATTGACAGTTTATTGGACGTTTTTAATAAAGAACAAGATATATATTCAAAAAAGATTATTGCAAATCGGAGCGGGAGTTTTTTTTAAGGTTTAGAACTGAGACCGGGACATTCTATTTACCTATTTAATCATGAAAAGTATGGGTTTTTGCTACAGAAATGATGCGAGCGCGAAGCGCGAGCTGAAAAGTTTGATCTGAAAACTTGACAGTTTAATGGACGTTTTTAATAAAGAACAAGATATATATTCAACAAAAGATGATTTCAAATCGGAGCGGGAGTTCTTTTGAGGTTTAGAATTGAGAACGGGGCATTTTATTCACCTATTTAATCATGAAAAGTATGGGTTTTTCCTAAAGAAATGATGGGAGCGCGAAGCGCGAGCTGAAAATATTTTATATTCCAATCTGAAAAGCGGACATTTTGAGCACGATTTTAAATAAAGAACAAGTTATGTATCTCAATCTCGCTGGCTGATTTCTGTGTAACATTGCCATCTTATTTCATTTTTGCACATGCGGAATTATTGGGGGGGGGGCAAAACGATATGTTTGCCCCCAATATTTTAATTGGTGGAGCGATCGCCCCCTGCCCCCCGGATCGACGCTTCTGAGAGATAGATAGACAGATTGGTATAGACAGGTAGATACCAGGTATATACAAATAAGTAAATGAACATACAAATAAACAAATGAATACCTAATAAGGGAAATAACATTGCAACCTGTGTGGCTCGTGAACTTTATCCTTTCCCTCTCCGCTTGAAAGTGCAAGTGAGCTAGAATTGAGGGACAAATTACATAATCTAAAACAATCACAAACGATGGTGACGTATGTTGTAGAGCAACGAGGAATTGATTTCGCTTACCTATAGGGGCAATCATCATGCAATTTGGCTTAAAATGAGACTGTACTTGGGACTACATCACCCTTGATAGCAGTTCTTAAGATTTCATAAGACCGATCCGGCATGTACCTGTCACTTCCATTATAGGCAGTAGTCTAACTCATTTTATTCCCAATTTGACCCATCTCCGCCAAGGAATTATGTCCTTTGACGTATAGAATGCATTTATCATGTCGAAAGACAAAAGAGGGTTGAAAATCAGCCAAAAGAGTTAGTTTCCGCGATAGTCGTGATGGGGCTACTCTAAATTAGGGTTACAGAATTGTTCTTTACATACTCTAGTGATGCAGTAGATACACCAATCATGATTGTGATGATAAAGCATATATGAATATGGGACAAGAAGATGTGTTAAAGTATTGGAGCCAACAAAAAGTGAGGGAGCGGGGCGACCAAACGAAAGCTTTTTGCTCTTTATAATTTATTGAAGCACATTAAGCACTTTAACGGCATACCCAAATGAGCTCATACGACTTTTACATTAATAACAGTAATATGATGCTGTTAAAAAATCGTAATATTTTACTCAATAGTGTGTGAGGGTGTGTGTGGAGGGGTTTGCGTGGGGGAGGGGGCATGCCCCTCATCAGCCCAGTAATTTACGCCTGCGTGCCCAAACCGTCGAACATGCGTATTCCATATAGGAATGATTCTCGAAGGTTCTCGAGGTGACAGTCTCCCCCTCCCCCTTCTCCTCCGTTCTTACATCATGTTAAGATTGGAGTGGCATCGGTCTATTTGCCGGGCGAAACCGTACCCCCATCACCAAATAACGATGGAGTAAGAGGTGTGTCACGGTACCTATCATGTTCTCACCCCTCTTCATAAAGGCTTCCTCAGTTTATCAAAGTGCTCGACTCAACGACATTATGCAGAGGAGGACAAGTATTTTCGGAATACTTAAGATGCAATGTTACATCAAATATTGCAGATGCCGATGCTTTGGTCGAAAAATGCAAAATAGTGAGACGTTTGAATCATTATATATTGATCTTTATTTTCGCTTTCACGTACCCTCGTTGGATAAGAGTTAAGATTAATCGTGTAAGATGGGTTTAAAAGTACGGTTGTTTTAATCATACGAAACACGGAGTTTAAACGCAGCTTAAAAGCAGGTTCTGAAATTACCATCTGTATTTATTAAGTTGATATTATATAACTCGAGATTTTTTAAAACATATTTTATTAATAGAACATGGGGCGCCTTATAAGTTTTACAATGATCACTGCCCACTTTACGATTGGCAGATGAGTCCATTTTTTAATAAATAAAACCTTAACATTGGAGTACGGAAATTCCTACTGCCATAAAGCTCTGGAAAATGACGGCACATCAATCGTTCTATCGACTACGATTTTAAGAAACTTCGGTCAACACTACATGGCATATTTTTGCTTACAATGTGGCTTACTGTCGCCAGAGCAAATGCCCATATGCATTTTTTACACAAAGTACAGTAGCTTAATGAACCAAAATATCATTGGAAACAGACATGGTGTATATGGGGCAGAATTGTTAAAATGCTACGAGGTAGCGAAGCAAGCTAGCAAATATTCTGACCTTTTTAATACAAACATGTAATTAAGTGATAGATTTTGATATTTTAAGAAAATAGTATAATTTTTCAGTCTTTTCTTTATTTTCTTTTTTTTTCTTCCATATTTTTATCTTGACCATGATTCTTTTTTGGGAGGGGGGTGTGGTGTTCATGGCATCACCCCACCTTTCTGTATGCTAGTGACGAAGTATACATTAACCTATACTGGTTTTTTAGAACCTATTAGCTATACTTTTGAAGAGATTATTTCCTGAAGGAAGATCTTTCAGGGTGACATGTGATTAATCTAACCAGAAAATATATTCATGGCCTTTTAGAAAATTTGAATCTAAATTGCCCCTGTTAGTTGGGTCTTCCACTAACATCGCTACCTAAGGGACCAGATGGTGCGTTTTATAGTCCTATTTTTTATTAATTCAGATCTCTGTTTTTTCTAATCACGCATAAAAATCACACCCTACGGGCAAATGAATAAAATTTAAACAAAAATTAATCATATAACCTCTGAAACTATGAATATTTTGTCGTTGTTCGACTTCCTTCTAAATTCGTATTTTTTTCTCCCAGCTCATATAATCCAATGTCGCATGGCGGAAATGCTATGTCGAAGGACGTGTTATCATCATACATAGTGGTCATGTAAAGATGAAAAATTGTGATATTTTATGGCTTAAGTTGACAGTTATGATTGATCACACCCATATTCTCGTTTCTGTTTTCCTCATATTAACGAGTTTCTCCCCATTTTAATGAATTTTGCATTAACGTACAGCCATCAATTATTTTTTTCCTTGTGTTTCATGCATTTTTAAATGCCAAGCCCAACTCAAAGTCATAATTGAGATTAGTAGAGCAAATTTAATCGATCAATATACATGTACATATACATTTACACAATGAAAATACTTGCATTTGTAGTTTTGCTCTTTTCTTGAAAAAAAGTGATTCAATGACATTAAGAGTTTCCACTGTATTTGAAATTATCAAAATACATGCCATTTAAGATATCTCCCTGTTCCGTGTAAAAATGATACACGCGATAAATCAGACAACCGCTTTAATAAAAAGCAGCTAAATGAATTGGACACTTCTCTGAAGATAAGGGAGAGGTATCGCATATAGCATAGCGACTAAAGCACGTGTGTTTAAACCCGAGGGTCATAGGTTCGAATGTCATTGAGCAAGGTCTGTATGCGCTGCTTTTCTCTTTTATCACATCCTATTGAATAAACGTGTGGATGGCGATTTGAATTGACATAGAACTGTATTCGCGAGCATCTTTAGTTCTCTGTAGATTTTAGAGTATCAAAAAATCTCATTTATGAATTAAAATACTCGTTGCTCTGGCTCGGTCTGTTCCCACTTCCATTACACCTCAAATATAATTTGCGGTGTTGGTTATTATGAGCTTACCAACTGTTGCTCAGAAGATGAACTCGTTCTGCAAAATGATTCTCTTTTTGTAAAAAAAAACCAGTTGATAGAATGATTAAGTTTACCAGCGAAAATCGTATGTATGTATACAGTAAATATATATATATATGCATAAGATTTTCGCTCGTGAACTTAATATATATTTGCATTTCATGCAAACATCTAAATACTGTAAATTTGCTTTGTTATGGATTATGGATTGTTTCTGTCCGTTCATGTACACTCTGATTTCAAATTAAGAAGGAAAAGGTGAGTCAAATAATCCCCTTCGTCATCGAGGAATCAAATCTTTTACTTCCATTAAACGCCCAAGCTTCCTTTGTGTTGAATCGATTCATTACCTTGTTTCCTTGAACATCAACCCCCCCCCCCAAAAAAAAAAAGGATATATCTCAGTTGTATCTATATTCGTTTGGATGTATTCATGGTATTATACAGTCTCGTTTTATAACACTGACCATCTTTACTTTAAAGAATAAATGGTCAACAGAAAACTAAAAACCTGACCAAGAAGGTATGCCCCTAGCTGTAATTCTCCCGTAGCGACCCCCCTCCCCCCTCTGAAGGATTTGCCTGGGCACGTTCACGTTACGTCAAATCATTTCCATATTTCCAAATTAGGATACAATTATTATAAATCATGTAATATTAAACTTTGATGACGCATATTTATCGAAATAACAAATACCGCATCGCAGGTTCTGTATACCTGGCGAAGAATAAGAAAATGATTACTTTCTAGGGGTTTTAAATGAACTGCGTTTGGAGGTATAATCTGCACCGAGACTGGTCACGGCCAACAATCTATCAGCCACCAACCAACACCTCTCACTTTCTTTCATCGGCCCATACTCTAACAAAATCGACCCTTTATCGGTGTGATATTTACAAGCTCACGTTCTATAATTGTACGCGTCAACACAATTTATCTTCGGAGAAAGGGCTTCTAACTTTACACACACATAAACAGAAACCAAGCCGTCAACAGTACACTGTATATAGAAAGCATTTGGAAGGAGAGTGCATCTTCTTTTTTTTTTCTTTATAAGGAGATTGAGTCTATTTCCCGGACACAGCGGGTTAAAAACCAGGACACAATTATTGTTTTCGACCGGGAAAATAAAAACTAGAAGGGAAATGAGATATCTGGTCGGGGGAAATGTAATATCAAATTAATTTCAATTCGTCTTCACCGCGCCATATTGAAATCTTGGAAATAATATAGAGAATGAGTGAAGACTTCGATGTAGCTGCCGGCATTCAAACTGCTTGATTTTCATGTGTCAGAGTCAACACGTTCAAATCATGCTATATCGTTTGGAAATCATGCTTAATTTGGTTTCCTTCTGATTAAACACAGTCGCATTGGGGTGGGGCACGGCTGCGAATGATGCTGATAAAAAGAAAACATTTTCTTCTTTGTTAGAACCGGGCCATGACTTATTTACCGCAATTATCCTGAGTTGCAAAATACGTGTTCGTATAGGCAATGGTAGAGGAGAAAAAATAGACTCGCTGACACTTCTAGAGCATTAGTAACTTTCTTTTTCTGCAACAGATAGTTTTGTTAAGGGTGCTCTGCTTTGAAAAAAATTGAATTATCAAAATGACTTTCCTGGTTTAAAAAAAAAACTTTTAACTATGAAAATTTGATTTCACACGCGCATAATTTTTTTCATGTGAAAAAGTCTATTTAAAAGATGATCACAGAGAACTTTCACTCGTTACTTTTTGGAAAGACACTAAAAACTTTGAAAAAATAACACAGGTCATTTACTTATTCCTTACAAGTTTGATACTTGGAACTACATTTGTGAACTGATACAGGTCAGAGTGTATATATCCTGAAAAGACATAATTAAATAACTCTTTATTTTTCACATTTATGCCACAAAAATCCCCCCCCCACCGTGCATCTTTTCCTTTAAACGGTTTAATATGCTATTTTTGTTCAGGTTTTGGAATGTAAAAGATAGTTATTTCATTAGAGTCGGTGAGAGAACGGCGTGGATACAGTCGAACCGGGAAATGAAACGTCTCAATGACAGTGCTAACCACAACCGACCCGCTGAAAATCTTAAACCTCACAAATATCATTACGATCTCCAATGAAATAAAAATGAAATTATGGCGCGAATTGAAGAATCGTCTTCGGCCAGCCAGTATCGTTCGCAACCTCCCCTCCGCAGTCGGCGCCTACCTTTCCAGAACAATACAATTGCGGCACTGCAACGTTCCCAATTTCCACACTCAGTTCCATCGTGGCTTGCCGAAATCATGGCGGGATTAAGATGACGCTGTACATTGACATAATCGTGATATGAGAAAAGTGACCCTCCTCGTCATCTTCTTGCCTTCCTCCCGCCCGTACTCTCGATTTTTATTTGCAAACTTTCCTAACGAATTGGTCGCTACCTTTGGGTTACAAAATCTGCGGCGATCTGAGACTGCAGTGCCCTGGAGCCATATACGCATTGATACTGTACCCAGGAGTGGGACGGGAATCATTCGCCTTGGCGGGAAGGAGAGCCCCCTAACCAAATTATACCCACCAGCCTTTTTCCCCCTTTTCCAATATCGCCAGACTCAATCATAAATGTAATCATAACTGTTGCTCGTTTATTGAAATATCAATTTACCTCTCTTTACCATCGCTGCGCGGTGACTCTCAACACGGCTCTCTGTCCATGCAATGTAGTCACTCCATGATCATTTTATGCCACCACAACATTCTTTCATAACCCTACGCATGTCTGTGCTTTTCATTTAAGTGATATTTTATTCTCCCTATCTGATTTTTGAAAAATTACACGTTTCTGAAAGATGCCTGTATTTTCCTTAAATAAATAAGTCATCAAAATCGAGGAAAGGGCCTGTAATGTGTTCGTCCTACATGCATGACAATGTTTCCAATTTCGTTACACATCTTTTGCACAATTTTACACACAAGATTTTTGGTATGAGGCGGCCTGATTATACATTACTTAGGACGTAATCTTCTGTTTTCCTGTTTTTGTTGTTATTGTTGGGGGAGGGTTATATTTAAGGGAGTGATGAGTGGCCGATGTGGGTTCCAATTCTACATACCCAAGCATACGTTCTGTGAATCCCATGCAGTCTATGTTGATAATACTGTAATTGTTTTATTAAATCCTCATAAAAGAGATGGTGTTGACATTTGGGCAACATTTTTTTGTAATAGATCAAGAGTCTCAACTTCTGTGTGTGTGTGTGTGTGTGGGGGGGTGAGGATGGAGATGTGTGTGTGTGTGTGTGTCAATGTCTTTGTATCTGTGTTGTCTAATGTGGAATTGCAATGAACTTGATATCGATTCCAAGTCAATTTTATATCATTAAATCAATCACAGTTCTTTGATTGAGAGCAACATTGCAATGTTGATTGCAAGTATGCTTCTTCATCAACAAATATAAATTGATTTACTTTAATTAAAGGACAAGTCCACCCCAACAAAATGTTGATTTGAATAAAAAGAAAAAAATCCAACAGGCATAACATTGAAATTTCATCAAAATCGGATATAAAATAAGAAAGTTATATATGACATTTTTAAATTTTGCTTAATTTTTTTTTCACAAACAGTTATATGAACATCCTGGTCAGTATGCAAATGAGGGGACTGATGACATCACTCACTCAGTATTTCTATTGTGTTTTATTACATGAAATATTCTAGTTTTCTCCTCATTATCCTGCGAAACAAAGTTTTATTCTCTCCTGAACATGTGGTATTGCCCTTGTTATAACATTTTATGGTTAAGTTGGTCCTTAATGCCTTAATGTCAAATTGGTAAATATTGAAATATTGTATAATCCAAACCATAAAAAACAAAATAAATAGTGAGTGATGGACATCATCGACTCTCTAATTTGCATGTCACTGAGTTGTGCTTATAACTGTTTGGTGAAAATAAGCAAAACTTTAACATGCCATAACTTTCTTATTTTACTTCCGATTTCGATGCAACTTTTAGCATTTTGCTTCACTGCTTGTTTGATATTTCTCTATTGATTAAAATCAACATTATTCTGGGGTGGACTTTACCTTTAACATTGGTGATTTTGCATCTGAAATTTGCTACTGATTGCAAATATTTTCTTGCAACACGTCCCTCTAGGTTTCAATACAATAAACTACGAGATTGCCAACAAAGAACGTGATGGGTGAGATGGGTTACTTCTACCGTAGATGTGAAGTTACTGTTCAAAACCCTTAATACGTGATAATGTCAAATTTCCCATAATTGTATAGGGTATCACATAAAGCTTTGCTATTTTTTTAGATTACAGTGTAAATATTTTGTGTTCAAACACCTCTTGTTATTATCTAATCTTATTACAACTATGATCTATATTTATGTTTTCCGCCTGTACTGCGTATATCTATACCGGTCTCCCTCCCCCTCTCTCCCTCTTTCACTTCCCCTCTCTTTTCTCTCCCATTCCCTCACATTCCCACACACACACACGCACACGCACACCCCCACGCACCCTCCCTCTCACACACACACACACACACACACTCTCTCTCTCTTTCTCTCCCACTCCCTCTCCTCCTCTCTCCCCGTTCTATTCCTCTCTCCTCCCGTTCTCCTCTCTTGAAATGAGAATTGCATAAACTACAAAACAAAAGTCAACACAGAAAAAAAAAAGATTCCTAAAATTTCGAAAAGAGAGGCCAATCTCTCTCAAAGCTCTTTAAAATGAAGAAAATTAATGTGATTTCAAGATCAATCAAACCCCTCACATCAAAGCATGAGGTGGCCTCGTTAGAGACTCGGCAAGGCTATCGCCTTTCCTATCCCTAATTTGTTTGATAACACACTAAACCTTTCGATTGCCAGTTCTTTCACAGTATTAATGTATAACAAAGACGACACGAATGATCCAAGGCTGATTTTTCTCCCAATACTTCTTGTAAATTCACAGATTGAACTGTCTCTTTTCGTGCAATCAAAACACAGACAGGCTCGGATAGATTATGTACTGGCGTACAGACGGGGGCGGGGGGGGGGGGGGGGGGCTGGTCAGGGGCCATGGACCCCCAAATTGTTTACGAATCCCCCTCCCCCCCCCCAAAAAAAGGAGAAAATAAAAAGACAATAACATGAAAACGGGATCAATGTAATATTATTTAATGTATGTTTAATATATCAAAATCTGTCACAAAATTATATTTTTATATTAAAAAAAATAAAAAATAAATGCCCTATGTCATGTCTGGTCCCCTATTTCTATTTGGCTCATTACGCCACTGAGGTTATGCACAAACCAAAGAGAAATCATGGCGGGAATATTGACGATCATAATAATCACCACGAAAAACACGGAAACGGCAAAGCCACGCTGGGTTGTGCCAGAGCATGCTCCTGCGTTAAACGGTGAAAAACATTTTGGCTAGGCTTCAATTATCGATAATCTTTCGTAGCCCGCGGGGGTAAGAGGTGGATGGGGGAGGGTAGCAGCGAAAACCCGTTTTAACACGACCGCGCTCCGGGGCTTTTTACCACTCAGAGGAATATTATGTACTCCTAAATCATCTGCAAGCATGACCAAGAATACCACCCATCATCTTCTAATTCCTTTCTTTATTTTCTTCCTTTTTTTCTCTCTCTCTCTTTATTTTACTTTAAATATCCTGGGAGGAGACAAAAGGGTAACAATATTGACTTGCAAAATAATAACGCAGTGCCTTTCTCTTTCTAATGACAAAAATAAGGGTGCATTTCCCTTAATGCTTATCAGTGCGTCTTGAGTTACCATGATTTCTTCTCTTCCTGCTGTTTTATTTCATATAATTGCTGACTGTTATCGCTGCCCATCTATCTCTACCTTTGAATAATCTCCTCCGGCTATATCCACAATTTTCCTTAAGTATTTCTTTATCATCATCCGTGTTTTTTTTTCACCATCATCATCGAGAAAAGTTTTAATTCTTGCAGTTCATCTGTATCTTTATTGTATAAAGTATCTCCCTTCATTTCATTTTACCTGCTTGTATCCCTTGCCTGAGTTATAACGCCTTTTTTTTTTTTTTTTTACTTTTCATTATTTCTCTGTTTTTCCTTTTGTTGCCTACTGGGACATTGCAAAAAAGTTGCAAATATTTTGATCAGTATTCAACCAAAATTGTGTGTTTAAACAACTGCCTTTCGCTTTAAATCTATGTATAAGATATAGAGTCCTGTGGACATGGTGGAAAACCGGCATTTTTGTTGTTTTACTCTTTATTATTGATATACTTTTAAGCGCTGTTTTCTTCATTCATATGTCATTTTTAGAACTTTGCTGGCCAGGTTATTCTTTATAAATAAACGTTTTTTACATGGTCTATAATAGTCGCGTTTTGTTTATCTCATTATCTAAACTGTGTTTTTAATGCCTAATGGTGTTTAATATATTTTGATATTTGTTTGGTATTATATAAGTCTTCGGACTTTGAAACA